>NC_079904.1:17095406-17274856 GCF_024868665.1 Triplophysa rosa
CGTAGGGTTTCTTTATAGCGCAACAGTTCCATCCACTGGCCTGGCATGCATAATACATCATTTTTATTACTTTTCCCGGATCCATGTAAATGCAGATCGTTTTAATAACGCTGTTGTGTGTACGTGAAAGTTTCAAAAACGCAAAGGAAAAACTTTTCAGTTTGTTATCGTGTAAACGTACTCTAAAGCAGATAATGCTGTAAATACGCTTATCAAAGCATCAAAATATCAAAGCATTAAAAAAACAAGTAAATCTTATAAATTTACTACTCGGTTGTTATATGACAAATCAAAGTTAAGCCATCCCTAGTATTAAATTCATATGAAGAACAATATTAAATATGTTAAAACTATGCATATGCATACTTTAAATTAGAGATGCACCGATATACTGTATATTATCAGTCAAATAATTGGTATCGGTCGATGAAAGCTATTTTTTATTCAATAGTTTAAAAACAGCTGATGATCAGGGCCAATATCCTGTCAATCAAAAGAGGACAGGACAATGCAATGCATTTGTGCTCTGTATAGAACATGTTAAGAAACATCACCAGTTTGATGTTCAATAACATTCAGTTAAGAAATATTAATTTAATCTTCGGTATGGGCAGATATCACTCTAAATAATTGGTGAAGAAATTTAGTATATGTGCGTGTGTCTCCACTTTAAATGCATGTGTTCTACACTCTTCAAAAAGGTGCTTTATGATGCCATAGAAGAACCTTTTTTTGTCTAAATGGTTCCATACAGAACCTTAAACATCCGAAGAACCTTTCTGTTTCACAAAAGTGTCATGATCTCAGTCTTGTCATGGCTTTGTGTCTTGTGTGGGTGTGTGTTTTGTTTTGTCGAACACGTGGAGTGCCGTTTGACAGCTCCACACGTGTTCGGTGTCTGCGTCACTTGCCCCGCACCCGTGTCTCCCTGCCAGGCTTTCCCCTCACCGGTTTCCCATCACCTCATCACTTTCACCTCTGTAGCTCATTCCTGATCAGTAGCTCCCCACCGTGCGTTCCTCCCTTCGTGGGACAGAATCTCCCAGACTGGGTCTGCTTCAGACTCTTCCGTGAGTACCGTCAGGTCGAGTCCTCTCCCCGCGGACTCACGTGGCTCCGAGGCCGGTGTCTCTTGGTGGATTCTTGTGGAAACTTTTCAATAAAGACCTATTAATTTCCCGCAATTGAGTCTCCGCAGTCTCTGTTCACACACAGTCATGACACAAAAGGTTCTTTGTTGCGAAAAAGGTTCTTCAGATTATAAAAAGGTAAGAAAAAGATGGTTCTTTAAAGGTCTCATGGACTGGGCTTGTTAATTGGTTTATAATGTTGTATGAGGTCTACTTATGACGTTCGCATGGTTTTTACATTAAAAAACATCAAAATCAATAAGTAATAGGCTATTTTCTACCTGAATTTTGAGGCAAGCTCTACAAATGCTCGGTGGGCGTGCCGCATTGAAGGCTTGGAAGTAAAAACCCACTGTTTGATTGGATAGCAGTTTGCGTAGTAAACTTAGTTGGAGCCTTCTGTGAATATGGTTAGAGACGTAACGTTAGGTTACACATAAGCACCATTCGCACGAGATTAGCATTATCAGGGGACCTCGTGTGATTTATAGATTACCTCCCCACATCAGTATTTCATGTGACGCATTCGCATGGGATGATTTTATTCAAATTTACTGACTTATTTCCTGGATGTGATGGCAAGGCTTTGCGTATAGTTTGTATAGCCTATAGTTGTATTGCGTTTAATGATACATGACCGTACCTGTCAGCATTTGAGACCCGTGATCGCGAACCAGACAAAAGATCACCACGATCATGGGTCTCAAATGTTACGAGAGTTTCCATGATAAATAAACAAACGGGAGACTCCTGGTAACTTATGGATATGACCCAGCACCCGAAATAATACCAAAACGCTTCAAAACCGCCTCCATTATTCGCAAACGGTGGATAAATCCTCTCGTGCGAATAGTGCTCAGGGCATATCAAGCGATCTCTAACAAAGCAATAGTGACGAATAGTACAAAAATGTTTTACTCACATAAGATTGCTGCACCATTCCTATCAGATCCAATATTGACGGCACAGCACTACTTTTTAATTTTAGTTTCTCCACAAATCCAGCATTGACATGTGCCTTGTTCACGAAGGAATCCTCAGAGAAATGAAACGAACAAACGCTCCATGTTTTTCCCACATGAGCTGGAACGTCTTTAAAAATAAACTTTAACCACGCATTCCTAATATCGGAATCCGAAGGAAGGTTATGCAGCGACTGTATTCTTCCACAACCAGGGATGGCACAATATTTAGCTATCTTTAACGGCATGTTTGTTTATTGCTTGCTCGCTCTATCTGGTTCCGCGCCAATTGTGTTACTTCAGAATTGTCATGCGCAAACCAGTGGGCGGGGCTAGAGAAGTAGTCGTTGATATTCTTTCTGTGGAGGCGGTGTTCAACTTATCAATGTATGGGCCTGGTGTCAATAACAGTTGTAATCTCAGTAACAAGGGCATATTCAGTTCTGACACTTACATGATGTTCGCGCGATTACGATTCCCTCTTATATAACAAAAGCTCGGGTTAAAATTGTGGTTTTAATTCATGGCACCTTTAAAGAACCTTTGACTGAATGGTTCTTTGTGGAACCAAAAATGGTTCTTCTATGGCATCACTAAAGAACCTTTAAAGCACCCTCATTTTTAAGAGTGTACAAACCATTTAATTGACCTGAAAAAAACTGATATCTTTCACATCCACAGAATGATGAATGATGCAATACTTCACACGTTAAAAGGGAAAACTTCCTTAGTTCTTAAACTCGAAGGATTGTAAGCATCACCTGGGTCATAGACTGCATGACATAATATTGCATTATTCTTGCATCAATCTGGTGTCTTCAACTGTGCCCTCAGGCAGAACAACGTCTGCCTCTGAAGTATATCACAGAATATCTGTATGAATTACTAATATGAGATCCTTATTTGGGTCGGGATCTTCATCAGTGTCAGTGTGACAAAACCCCCAAATCTCTCTTTATCATCTTAATCACCACACACCATATGCTTCCTCCTGGGACCTTTCAAACTCTTTTCGTTCTTTCACTTGTACTAATAAGGCTTAAGCATATCTGACTCTAACTGACATCTTACAGCTGTGAAGAGAATGTGATGTGCTAAATTTCTCTAAACTACTTCTAAAACATTCAATACTATCACATATGCTTAGGATTACAGATTTAAAGAGACCTCTAAAGCTAAAACGGATATACAAAAATTTCTCCAACACGAACGTGAACGATGACTTAAACTATGGGGCTTGGTAAAAAGAGGTGTGCTATTATTTATATATTAAATGATGGGTTTTAATGTTAAACAAGTAAAAAAAACAGTTTACATTGAAGAGGTCAGAGCCAAATCTAGGGACCAGAATACAGTCCAACCTGAGTGTGTGATCTTTTGACCTGGGCCAGTAAGCAAACACACAGAACACCCTAACAACTTGAAATTTTTCAATTCCAGTCACTTTTGTAAAACTGGAAAAAGATAAAAATGGAATTAGCAGTGAAAAGACAGAATGGGAGATGCTGATAACAATGGGATGCAGAGATATAGACAGCTTAATGATCAGTCTCAGAGTTTAATAAACCCCTGCATGTCAACTCTGACAGTGATCCACATCTTCAACAAAAGACCAGTCTTGGAAAATGGAGCGCAATTCAGAAAGAAATCAATTAAGTACTCAGTTCTGGTGATTACGATATCTCCACAACACTCACTGATACACACACACACACACACAGGCAATATATTCCCGATGGCATGCATGCCACTAAAGCTTTTGTTTGACAGGAAGTGTGATATAAATCTGCCACCTGACATACAGTAGAGAACACATACCGCCCCCTGTTTTCCAACAACAGTGTGACGTCTTATCATGGCTTGGGAGCAGTTATTTGAGCCTTAATTTTACTTTCATGAAATAACGGTGACCAAAAAAATGATCATCTTTTTTTGTTTGTATTCTATGGAGCCCTTTTAGGGACATGGTGGTAGGAAAAATATGAGAGGGAAGAGAACAATATTTTTTAAAGCTTTTGCGTTATCTCGCAAAACTTTTGCGTTCCCCCGAGAAACATTGCATTCCCTCGCAAAACCTTTGCATTCTCTCGCAAAGATATTTGCGTTCCCTCACAAACATATTTGCGTTATCTCGCAAAACATTCAAACGTCCTGTTGTCCCACTCCGTACATTAACAATGCAGCGGTTCATAGTAGATTCCCCGGACCAATAACTTGTGAGCTAAACGTTGTTATAACACAAATAACACATAATTCCTTAGACAAGGATCTACGACCTAGTCTTCCTCTAAACGAGAATATAAATTGATCTCTATATGAGCAGGCGACATGGACAAGTCCAAAGGGACCATCTGCAGAGTGACTGTAAATCTGAAAAGCGTTACTACAAAAATAGTCATTAATAACTTAATGTTATAATGATAATTATTATAAAAATAATAATATTACACACTGTAGTCTCACCAAATTCAGTTTACACATTAATGCTCTCCTGCTGAATTTAAACTGGTTTTAGTTATACTACAGTATGTAGCACTGAAGTTAATGACTACGTTACATGAGGTGTCATTTGTGTTATAAGAATGTTTAGCTCACAAGTTATTGGTCCGGGAATCTGCGACTATAGACCAATGTTTATGTATGGAGCTAATCTTAAATTGCCAGTGGGACATTAATCAAGTGTTTATCCGAACTCGCAAAATGTTTTGCGAGATAACGCAAATCTGTTCGCGAGAAAACACAAAAGTTTTGCGAGATAACGCAAATATCTTTGCGAGGGTAAGCAATGTTTCTCGGGAGCGCAAAAGTTTTGCGAGATAACGCAAAAGCTTTAAAAAATATTTTTTTCCACCACCATGTCCCTAAAAGGGCTCCGTAGTATCCACACAAATGTCTTATTCCCAAGCAAAACTAAAATACACTGTTGCATGTTTCACAAAAAATGAGACTTATAATGATCACTACGCCTCCAGACACAAGCACTTAACATTAACTGTTTATCAATAGCTGAGGTGAAATTAAGGGCTTTGTTCACACTTATTTACATTATTAATTACAAAAAGTCAAGGAGGGAGCGATTGTGCAAGGGGGGAGGTATGGGGGGCTGTTGCAGCTGGTATTAGCTCATCAGGACTGCACCAAATGCTTTATTTATTAGTTGCGGTATTCTTGTGTGCCCTAATGACATTCATATTCATTACACCTTGCCTCAAGAGCACTCTGTGTGTGTGTGCGTGTGCGTGTGTGTGTGTGTGTGTGTGTGTGTGTGTGTGTGTGTGTGTGTGTGTGTGTGTGTGTGTGTGTGCGTGTGTGTGTGTGTGCGTGAGAGAGAGAGAGAGAGAGAGAGAGAGAGAGAGAGGGAGATGTATACAATAAGTACTCTCTCTCTCTCTGGACCTCCGGGACCCAGCTGCACATTAAACCCTGGTTCATTATTCCTCAATTAATTTAGTGGCATGTTTAAACTCTCAGTGTGTGTGTTCCAATGTCATTACATCAGTGTAATCCAGAATCTTGTCTTCAGTGTTTTGATGAGTGTGATGGTGTGTAGTCTTTATTGCCTACAGCAAAGGTTCTCAATTGATATTGCCTCAAGACTTTTCAGGATTTCAAGCAGTAACCCAACACACTGCCAACAGTGTTTATCACACAAAATTGAATTATAATGATTTCATCCAGCCATGTAACTTATTATACATTGTGATCGACACAAACATGTTGAACCGTGTTATAAGTAAACACATTTTTTATTTTGGGGGGAACTCATATAGGTGTTTTCACTAACCTTACACAGTTTGGTTAATACTGTAGTTTTTTTAAGAATAAACTCATGTTACGCATCCTGCATTTATTCATCTACGTTTACCTTTTTTAAGATACACCTGCAGCAAAAGACAAAGACTTTGATTGTCTTTTGATTAACTAAATATATGATGTTTTCTTAACTCCTTTTTGTAGCTCAGTGTAAAAATCTAATATATTATATATATTTATTATAGATATATATATATAAATATTCCATAGCGATGATCTGTGTTACAGCGCAAAAGGTTATGAAGTTCGAAGAAATAAAGGCAAGCACATAACTGTTGTAGTGGACTGTAAAAATGTATAGACCAAGCGCTAGTAGGTCACTTATTGGATAAAAAGGGGTTTGCAATGCATAAATGCAAATACTCAATTAATATGGGTTAGTTTCTAATTTATTATTTGCACATTTGCATTTGCAAACAAATTTTTGGGCCACGACCCATCAAAATGAGACCATTGATCTAAAGATGATCTTATTACTGAAGTGAATCAAGCAGAAACATGTTTTGGTGGTCACATGCAGCTTCGAGCCCTTCAAGGGTTCATATGTGACCGTGATGATTTTGTAGCAAGCCAACATACCAATTGTAAAAGCTAAGTGGTCAAAATGATCGATTCGTTTCATTATGTGAAAAAATCGTTAGGATATTAAGTAAAGATCATGTTCCATGAAGTTATTTTGTAAATTTCTCAACCGTAATATATCAAACTTTATTTTTTGTAGTGACGTAGCCAGAGGCGGATTAACCATATGGGCAATTGGGCGAGTGCCCAGGGGCACCAAGACTTTAGGGGCACCAAATAAACCCGCATTATTTTTTTAATAAATGTACATAAGCACTTGTTTTTAAGACTTAAGTAACGCATCTGCGCTAAATAGGCGTGGCACCATGTGCGGGAATACCCCCACTTCAGATAAAAATGGTTCTGTCCTCCGCACTTTTTCGACACACCTCCGCCAACATTCCCGCCTATGTTATCTGGTTAGTTATATAGATTTGAGTGAATTAACATTCAGCCAATCACAAGTGAGTGTTATGAGGCGAGTTGTCTTTCGTATACTGTACACTTTAATCTTCAAACACATGGAAGCGGGAACGATGCAGAGCGCGTTGTTGTAGCGGAGACTAAAAATGCGGGGATTAGCACTGATTAATAAAGGTGTATATACATGGCATGCGTCAGAAATAAGATGTTATAGTGCCGATAATGTATGCTAATAGTACGTGGAGGTAAGGCCACTATTTAAGGTCCAAACCTGGACCTGGTTTTAAAGTGAAAGTGAAAAACGTCATCACTATAGCAATCAATTCATATGTGTCCTTTTTAGTGGAGTACGCTTTTATCTTACTTATGTGATCGTTTAGTAAGAAGAATATACACATACTGTGCTTACATAGAGCGTTTGAATAGCTGTATAGCAGTTAGAATAGTAACAATAACGTTTCATGTTATTTGAATAACCTTGCTATACATATGTGGTGAATGCCACTTTGGTGAATTAAAGTCCCAACGTCCTGAAAATCTGTACATTGTTCCATTGTCCCCCTAATGTGAATACATACATGCAAACTATATGTGTGTGTGTGTGTGTGTCCCTATACCCCCACTTTGTGGCACGCACAACATTTACACCTGTTAAAAAATGTTAGTGATTTTTTTTCACTACATCAAAACCTGAAATGTAAGGTTACAACAGAAAGCAGGTGCCCCTTAACTACAGTAGGCCTAATTGTTAAAAATACTTAATGGAAATGAGTTGTTTTTTTGTGTTCTATTCTACAAAAGTGTCATGTTAATGTGTAATTCTTGTAAAATAGTATATTGTAAATTACTGAGTTTCATTCTTATAAAATCTTTTAATATATAAATCTTTTAACGAGTGGATTCATGCGTGTGGGTAGGTGGGTTGATGGGGGGCACCTCTGGGGCTGTTGCCCAGGGGCACCATGAGGTCTTAATACGCCTCTGGACGTAGCAAAAGCACGAACAAAAATGGCCAGAAACACGCCTACAAACTTCGCTCGCTTCTGCCCGCTCTTTGGAATTACCCACTCAAGTCTGATATCTATGTACAGCTTAGAATTTCTGCTTTCGGGTTCATCTACTCTCCACAACACCATTACAGCGGTAAGACAAATAGAGAGTGTTAAAATGATCCTGTTTCTTCTTAGCAACGGCCACCGGCAATTTTCTCAATATTTTGATTTTTTGCACCCTCAGATTCCAGATTTTCAAATAGTTGTATCTCAGCCAAATATTGTCATATCCTAACAAACCATAAATCAATGGAAAGCTACAGTTTTCAGATTATATATTAATCTCAATTTCAAAACATTTACCCTATGACTGGTTTCGTGGTCCAGGGTCACATATATGCTATGCGTTCAAGTGGAACATTTCTGTCACACTTCTCTTTTAAACTTTTTGACAAAACAGGAAGCTTTCAAGGACAAAGATGTGGATTACGTGTGTAACTGATGCTTTTTCGATGTAATGTATCTTCTGAGGCTACAGAGGATGATGGGAAATGTTGTTTGTCATGCCATGAACTAAATTCAACGAGCAGTGTACAAATTGCATACAACCGTTTAATTTGAAACTCAAAGGCTTTAATGTGCGCTCATCTTGTAAATCATATCACTCAAACTAGACACTAATCACTCTGCAGTGCATTCTGGGTAAAGGTTCTGGAGTCACTCTTAATAGTGACATATATGATAATATCTTGGATGAGGAGAAGGCATGCTGTAGGTCATATTAGGCCGCTCCCCATTGGAATGGAAGGTCGTTGTCTTTAGCAACACATTAGTGGAATTTTGTGGTCATAAACAGATGAATATGCGGTTTGTCCTGCTCTAATGGTTGCTAGGGGAAAACACAGCAGGTGGAATTAAATCGATTCCTTAGAGATTAAGCATGCATGTCAGGCTTGTTATGGAGATGGAGACAGGTGGATGTTGTGTGTCTGTTGTTTACTGGCCAAGAATAGTACTGTTTAGTGTTTGAATATTCAAGGAATAGCAACAGACATGAAAAAGTGTGCTTTGTGTCTATGAGTATTCTCGGGGGCATAATTAGATCTGTTTGTGTTTGCTACAGGTAGGCAAAAGGTTAACAATCTAATCCTTGACTTTTGTTATCAACATCCTAATTGACCATAAACAAAAGCCTTGGAAGAACAGAAGACAATTTCAAGTGGCGAAGAGAGAATTGTTATTATAAACTAGACCTTGCTGCTTATAAATGATTTATCATACAATGCAGCAATGTATCAATATAGAACAAATACAACTTTAAAGTCAAATGATTCATGACTAGTTGCAACAGAGCTGAGTTATGGTAGAATTATATTCAACTAGATTACTGGGTCTCACTCCTGTCATGAACACATTGTAAAATTGAGATCCCAAGTTGTTTGCTCTTGTATTTTCTTGGTTGTAGTGGTGCGTTAATCTTCATAACTATTCATTATACACAATGATTCACACTCACAAAAGTATAAATAAATGAAATACTTTTATTCCATGACGGGAGGCAGGTTAACACAAACTACAGTAATCAACGAAGATCAGAATTTAAATTCATGACATTTAAGTCGTTAACGGATTATATTGATAAGTGTTAAACAATTGGGCTACACAGGTGTGGACAATGATGATAATGCTGACATAATAATTTCAAATGTGGATGTGGCAACCAATGGCTAAACACACTGAAGAAGGCATTAGCCGAAACATTTGTGTTAACCTGCGTCCCATCATGGAATAAAAGTATCTAATAAAGTACACTTTAAATAATAGATTAAAACTTTAAAATTGAGATCCCAACAAAACTTTATACTTTAAATAATTGCATGAGCCTAATGCAAATATCACGAAGTTCACAGACAAACAATGACACACAGAAGTCAGACAGAGAAACAGCTCTCGCAGTATGATCTCCGTTTCTCGGTTCTGTGGGACATCTGGTGCGGCTCCGCCCCTCAGATGTGCTGCTACGGTCTCGTGGGCACACAGCCTGGCACAAAACGGGATTGTGTGGACGCTATGAAACAGGTGGCATATCACAAGAGGGCAATGCAACAAAACTCATTATAACAAGAGGGACAGCAGCCCGTTTTCCCCATGCAGTGCCATACAATGACCGGCAGGCCCCTGGAGCTGGTCCAACCACAAAACATCTGTCCGACTAGCCGTTTAGGAGTGTGAACCATAGCAAAGATGGGGAAGGTGACAGGAAAAATACGGTTGATGACTTTTTGAGCATACAAACACAACACATACATAGAAAATCCATAAACGCGATACTGTGTCGTGCAGTTAACTGTCCCACTCAATTACACTAGTTACTAGAATTGTGTTACACTTTGTTTTACATGAAAACGACAACTGAAAATGTTTATGCATTTTGGCCATTTATTTACACAGACACAGTGTTTTTTTTTGGATCCACACTAAAAAGGTGCTACTAAAGATTCTACCATAAAGCGATACCATAGAATAACCATGATTGGATTTTTGGTTAAAAGAACCATTCCTTTTTGGTTCTTTTTGGTCCCAATCCACATGTTCTTTATGGAACAACTGAGCCAAAAATGATTCTTCTATGGCATTGTGAATGTGAAGCACCTTTGTCCTTAAGAGTGGATGCAAACAGGAATCATTATGACACATTGTTGTCTCAAAATGCAAATATGGTAGTATATAGCGGCAAAAAAGTTCAACTTTGCTTAAATTACAGCTTTCAAACAACTTTTGTTGGTGCATTCTTCTGTATGTGTGCCGTGCCAAACACTTTCCAACTCATTAAAATACATTTTGGTGTTGTACAGAAATTCACAAGTAGGAATTGTTATGTCTATTTAACTATATAATATAAATCTCAAACCCTTAAGCAAAAACCTTAAGACAGAAAAATAAACACAGCCAAAGTGTGTACAAACATTTAGTGTACATAAAGGGGAGATATATGAACAAAATGAGCAACAAATGAAAAACAAGCATCACATTTATAGTATAATCCAAACCTAAATACAAAGTTACAAACATGGACCTCATTTTAATGCACCTTCCAATCCGTTCTGTATTTGAGGCATGATGTATGTGTTTGTGTGTCTGTGTGCGTGTGTGTGTGTGTGTGTGTGTAGCATAGCATCTGCACAGTATGCCTGTGACAGCTTGCACCACATCTCCCCCGGGCCTCTTCTCTTGGCGTGAATGTGTTTGTCTATTTACACGCACATCTGTATGAGAGTCTCCTACCTCTCTTCTTGGAATCCTTTCTGACGCTGGGTCTGGCAGCAGGCTGGAGCTCGGCCTCTGTTGACATATTAAATCCTTATTCCTTTACCGTGCAGCTGGGTGGCTGTGACTGGCTCATCTAGATGGGCTTTCCACTGACTCTGAAACAGTACACTGCTGCCTCTAGCCTCGACACGGCATCTCATTCACTCCCAACAAGGGCTACAAGAGGGGAAGAGAAAAAAAGGAAGTTTTGAACACAAACTCAGGCGTTTCATATATTTAAGTTGCCCCTCTAACCCAAAGATCGACATCATCGGGAAGGCTGATTGGTTTTTACAAATCAGTTTGTACATTGCAGTGAAGCATGTACTGATTCATTTGAGTCATCACTTTAAAGTGCTCCCAGAAATCTCCACACAGCACTTCTTTTAGTGAAAAACAGCACAATTTGTAGTTAAATACTGTTGGTTATGAATGTTGCTTGTTGGTTATACAGACTGTCGTACTTATCTCATCAAATTCTCATTTTCTGCAAAACCCTACCCAACAGGTCAATTTATAAATCCATATTGCAAATTTAGGGTAAGGAGACAGCATTAAACACACATTTTGTATGTACTTGCTCACTTTTGTTTATTTTAAACCAAGACAAAGTTACAACATGCAGATCTATAGGCCTACTAGTAAACCTCTCTTTTCTTACAAACTACTACAACACATAGATGTAAATCTACAACAACTGATATCCAGCTTTCTGAAAGCTCCACAGACGTGAGCATCCACAAAATGTAAATGTCCCTGTTGTTAACGTCAGCATTCACCCATGACATCATTCTGTGAAAGAGGTTTGGCTTGTTTTGTCTCCCCACTGTAGGAAGGAGGCAGGAGGCAGCATTAAATTGTCTCATCAGCTCTCTCCTTCTCTCTCTTCCACCTCACCTTGTCATCGCATGAGCAAGCCATTATTTCTCTTTCCTGCGCACCTCCAGTGTGCTCCTACATCACCGCCTCCGCCAGACTTTCCTCTTGCCGTGCCAGTCAGGAGGTGGGAAGCACCTTTCATGTGTTAATTGGCCTCAGTGGTACTGTAGCATCACTGCAGGTGTCAGAGCCATCAGCAGATCAAAACCTGCTCGGCCCCACAACAGCAATCAGACAGAGATGAGACCTCAGGGATCAACACTAACTGCTCAGGCAGGCCGACCGAACAACGTGGCATCGCTTAGAAATCGATACGTCTCGAGTTGAGGCTTCAAAAGACATTACACAGCAGAACAAACCTGAGTTTAGGATACAAAATAGGGCCTTTTTACAACTGGTTTCAAAGCTGCATATGTCTGCGACAAATTATCATGTGATCTCAAATTAATGAAAATATGTTATAGAATTTCAAAATTAAACATCACGTTTATTTCCTACCACAGTTTTGCATCAAAGACACCAATGCATGCTAAAAAGCATAAAATGGACAAATTTACAAGAATAACCGGAAAAACGTGTAATTTTACGGGATTTTTTTCCGTTTTACTGTATATTTATGGCGGCCCGTAGCTGTAGCTAAATTTCAGGTTTTTATGGATTGCTTTTTTGAAATACGGTAAAAAAATCTAATTACAGAAAAAGAAAAACAGAGAAAACCATATAATTTTACCGAGCAACTGGTTTCAAAGCTGCATATGTCTGCGACTAATTGTTATGTGATCTCAAATTAATGAAAATATGTTATAGAATTTCAAAATGTACCTAGCACAGTTTTGACATCAAAGACACCAATGCATGCTAAACAAGCATTAAATTGTTTCGTTTTAGGTACACCTGAAGAAAAAAAATCGCACACAGGCTTGGAATAATGTATAGTTAAGTAAATAATCACAGTAGAATTTTTTTTGTCTATATAATCCTCATGACATTTTGGGATATATCAGATTTACTAGCAACATAGATTTAAAGCATTTTGGAAGCCATTCAGACACTCAATTCCGAGCTCCCATCTGAGATGTAAAGCTTTAATACCAGTAAGTCAAGAGAATTAGTCTCCCCCACCAAAACAAAAATGTATTGCAAAGTTAAACCCCAAACACATCACTTCTGAGAGCAGTAGCTTTGAGAGGCTAGTCTGAAAAAATCCTCTAAAGTCTCGGGCTCCGCTCGCAGGCCAGGATAGTGGCCACTGTAAGCCGCCGCAGAGGGGATTTAAACAGCCATTTCATTTTGAGCTCCAGCCCTGAGCTTCAGCCACCGCCTGGCCACGCGCCGCACATTGTGTGCAGAACATTTAATTCCGAATGGAGAGAGCATGTCGCAGAGCAGCAGAGAATCACACACGGTCTTTATCTGAGAGAAACACACAGCGATATGCTGCGAGTCGGTCCAATTACTGCCATTATCTCTCGGAGAGAGGGTTCTCGGCTAAGCAGTTTCCCATTTTAGCTGTTTTCTTTTCCATTTTGATTAGCCTCTCTCGTCACCTTCACTCTGTACATCTGGAATCATATAATCCTTGATACCATTCAGCACAGCTGGCTCACTGTCCGGCACTGAGCAAAATCTGTGAATGTTATACTGTCACTTAGGGAAAAATACAATTGTTTGTCTCAATTTTTATGTTTTGAATAAGTATATTAAACATAATGTTGAAAATGGGAGGAAATATCTTTAATAATGTGGTTTGTTGGAGCCGGCCTAGGGTGACTCAGGTTTGAGTTTAGCCTGTGACTTTATAGGTGTCAGACAGGGGAAAATATAATAATACAGCCTATAAATAAATCAAATTCCTACCTTTAACAAAATAAGTATGGGCTGTCAAACAATTAATCGCGGTTAATCGCATCCAGAATAAAGGTTTGTGTTTACATAATATATGTCTGTTTACTGTGCATATTAATTTTATATTTATAAAAACATATATATATATATAATATATATATACAGTATTTAAGAAAAATATAAATAAATGTATGAATAATGAAAAATATGAATAAACATTATTATATATTATATAATAATTATATATATAAAAAAACAACATGTTAATATTTCCTATATATGTATGTGTTTGTGTTTATAAATACAAAATGAATATGCACAATACACAGACATAGCCAATATTGTGTAAACACAAACTTTTATTCTGGATGCGATTAATCACGATCATCACGATCAATCAAGGTTAATCATTTGACAGCCCCACTATCTATTACGATTTAGAAATTTTTTTGTTATGTTTATAGGCTTTTTTCAATTGCTGACTGTCAAAGAGGAAAAAAGATTTTGGGTCAAGATGTTGGATATACAAACTGGGCCAATTATCTAACCAATCAGATAAATCTCTTAAAAGAACAGTTCAGCAAAAAAATAAAAATTCTGTCTTCGTTTACTCACCCTCAAGTTGTTCCAAATCTATATTTGGTAAACTTCGTTGGTCAGATGAACACAGAGAAAGATATTTGGAAGAATGCTTGTAACCAGCTACCATTGACTACCATAGTAGGAAAGTTTACCTTATACATTTCTTTGTTCTGTTGAACACAAAAAAATGATATTTTGAAAAATATAGTAAGGCAAACAGTTCTGGGGCACTTTTGATAACAATTGTAATTTTCCTACTATGGTAGTCAATGGTGGCCAAGAACTGTTTGGTTACAAGCATTCTTCCAAATGTCTTTCTCTATGTTCATCAGAGCAAATAAATGTAGCTATACAGATTTAAAACACAAATTTTCATTTTGGGGTGAACTGTCCCTTTAATTCCATGAGTTTGTAATCTACTTAGAAATATAAAATAGCTTGTTTCATCTCACAGCGTTGGTTTCAGGCAACAATTTATCCATCTTTCAGAATTAGATAGTTCTCCATGATATTTCCACTCTACCTCCACCACCAGACAGACCACCATAAGGCGAGGGTTGGCACGCCGCTCTCCTGAGGCACTGGAGATATTTCTGATATCTAGGCTACGGGCTCCTCTGGGACTCGTCACAAATTCAGAGCATGTGTGGAAAGTGGGTGAGCCGTAGAAGTCACCAGATACAAAAGGAAACCTTTTGTTGTTCAGTGTCTTTTCATGTTTTGTTCTTTCCCGTTTTATTTCAAAACTGTCTGTAAATGTAGCAACATGTTTGGTGAGAAACCCATTCATGCAAAACGGTTTTGTAAGATTAGCCTTATAAAACCAAACCCACAAATAAGACCATTCTGTTAAGAAGGTTTCGGGAAATGCAGCCCAAAAGAAGAAATATCTTTATTATCTCATTTCTTTTTTCAAGACAAAAATGAGACAGAATAGAAAACTATTTAAAGTCCCACTGCATTTGATAATTATTTGATAATCTTTAACCATTCAAATAGCATATGTAAAAGTTTTCTCCTGTGATAATAATTACTTCATGCTTAAAATGACGATCTTCCATTGTATGGACACAAAACCACTGAGACATTTCTCAAAATATCTTCCTTTGTGTTCCACAGAAAATAGAATGACATACAGGGTTTAAGCCATATCATTGTTTAACTTTGGTTGAACTGTCATTTTAAATCGTCTGGGGTTTGAAGAGTGCCCAGAAATCTACATTTACTAGGACAACTGCCACTACTACAGTACAAATTCATCCAGAATATTCCTTCATGCTTTCCAAGGCTAATTGATGCTCTATAAATGCTACTGAAAGAATCGTGCAGCCCGCTACGTTTAAAGGATCATCTACCATGTCAGGGACCGCAGCTCCCACAGAGCTATGGAAGAGTGAGGAGAAAGAGGAGGAGGAAGAGGTGGAAACAGGCAATAAATTGGATGCCCATAAGAAGCACGCTGCCAACAGGCCTGCTTAATCCCCATAAATCCCCCACCACTAACACTAGCAGACAGTGCCAGGCAGGCACTGTGGCCGGACATGGGTGCCAGGCCTAGCGCACACATCACTGCACACATCTCGGACAGTCTAGGCCCGCAGAGGTCAAAGGGTCAGGGTTTGCTAGGAAGACAAACAGGGAGGCTTTATTTGTGACCCAGTCAACCCAGCTTTTTGTTACTTACTGTTTTCTACATAATGTAAAGAACATTCTGTGAAAGTATAACATTTATATCTTTAAAATTGACAAAGTAAGGTCAACAATTGAAATCAATCTTTAGGAAGCAAACTTGAATTTTGTGCGAAATAATAAAATGTAGTATCAATAAAATCATTAACTTCAGTATTTACAGCACAATCTCACAGGAATTTGTAAAAAAAAAATTACGAGGTGGCTAATTCGTATACATTCATACAATCTTGTTCATACATTTTAGTACGTTGTGCACTAGTGCAGTGGTTCTCAAACTGGGGGCCCCCAAGATGGATCCAGGGGAACCACAGATTTTGTGGCATTTTATGAAATATAGAAATTTATCATAGATTTTATGCAATCAAACATCAGAAAAATGACACCACTAACCAAAAGAATTGAGGTTCCAGCATTGTATAACTGAATGTTTTTGGTTTAATAAAAATTCTAAGTTTAAGATTATACGTCTTTATATGGGGGGCCACAAAGCGATGACTTAACACAAAGGGGGCCTTACAACAAAAAAGTTTGAGAACCACTGCTCTAGTGTTAGTGACGTTAGATTTAGGGGTGGGGTTAGGGGAGGGGCTTCAGTATTTCTATTTTCTAATATTTGTACATTTTTGTACGATTCACATCACACAAATTCATACAAATTAACATCCTCGAAAAATAGCTACAGTATGTACAGTACTTGTTCTTGTGAGATCAGGATGGTATTTATCATCTTACAAATGAAAATCTCAAAATCCATCATATAATCTATCATTTCCAGCAATAAACAATAAACATTTTTTGTACTTTTTACGGCTATATGACTCCTTTGACGCTCTTAATATTTTACAGTAATTATAAGATTGTGTGACTTTAGCTGGGATTTCAAAGACAAAGTCACATTTTATTTTTTATTTTAGGCTTATACAGTAGTAGGGCTTCATAATCAAATAAACACTTAATTCCTGAAATTAAATTAAATTTAGCATCATATAGCATTGTGTTTCAGAGAGGAATTATACC
Source organism: Triplophysa rosa (assembly GCF_024868665.1). Classification (NCBI taxonomy): domain Eukaryota; kingdom Metazoa; phylum Chordata; class Actinopteri; order Cypriniformes; family Nemacheilidae; genus Triplophysa; species Triplophysa rosa. Next base: position 17,112,612 of record NC_079904.1, read on the forward strand.
AAAGTCCGTTTAGGGAAGTCGTGCCACTCGGCGGTCATGTTTGCAACGCGCCTCAGGGCAGTTATTAAACTCAAACAAGAGTGAATGGGGAATACTGAGATTTCAGCTAAAATCTCAATTAAACAACATATTTAAAAACAACATTTAAAAATGACGTAAACTGTACCGTAACGTTTGTTTCCTATGATCAAATTGCGCTTAAAAACATTATTTTTCATGTTGCTTTAGATACTACGCATGCGCAAAGCTTCGCTAGGGCCGCCATATTGACATTGCATTCCTCCCCATTCATTATAATGGTATTGATGCATCTTGTTAATATTAATATCTTTGAGTATACATCAAGTCATGCGGCTCTTGAGCTTCCTGTAAACAGCCATCAAACAGACCACCTTAGCAACCACTGAGACTTTGCATGGTGAGTTTAGCGTCACTCACAACAAAAAAATAAAAAAAGTAGACTTTCTCTACTTTTTAATTTGATCTTTGAGAAAACAGTCAGAGAATTAGTTATCAGTGCGTGAGTGGGAGGATATAGGTTTGGCAGATGCCAGTCTCAAAGCTACTTTGCCAACAAAGTGGCAATATTTTGCAAAGCGTGTATAACCACTAAGCTACCGCTCCAACCCCTTAGGCAGTTTGTAATGAAATTCTAAGTGTTTAAATGCAATGTGGGTAACATTTACCCACATACGGCTAGATAAATATGTGTCATTACTATAGCCTCTCCACAGCTGACAGGGCGTGACAGCTATTCTTCAACATAAAATGCAGATAACCGCACTCGCTTACACACGCGTACCGTCTGGGTAAATGACAGGCCATGTCAGGTTTTACTCTCTTTTCCCCTGCCATCTGTACAGAGTCCCAGTTCACCTTCCCGAGTTGAGCGCGTGCACTGAATATATAAAGAGCATTTGGCCCCTCTCTGCTATCTAAATAAAAAACTGCACAGTGCACATCATTCCTGGCAAATATATTAAGATAAAGATGACAATTCATGAGGGTAACCTTAAATAAATGTTCTTTCATAGAACGTCATTCATGAGATAAAAATGGCTAACAATGACGGGTGACGATTTCTATTCTAAATATTTGAATATAGCGAGTACTGATAGTTGCGCTATCATTCAACACGACGCCTGACAAAGAGGCAGATACATCAAAGTAATTCCGACCTGCCAATCAAAGCCACGTTCCCACTTACTGAACAAATGCTTGTACCCACAATCCTCTGCTGCCTGTCACAAAGAGCCCTGGTGATCTTCTAGTCATCTCTGTGGTTTTATTAGACAAACTCTGAGCGTGTGCGTGGGCGAGAGAAATGAAGAAAGCGAAAGAGAGCCTTGCTCGCAAAACTGACCGAAATCTGGGTCACGTTGGCTTGCAATCTGTCCCTGTCTTTTCCTGTTTCATCTTATATGGACCAAAGCTAATAAAGCGCCTCTCTCTGAACTCTAACCAGCAGCATTCAGCCTATTACTGAGAGTGAGAGATTTAGACAGACCGAGAGAGGGAAAGAGGAGTAGGATATATTAAAGACTGCGAAAAGAACACACTAAATACATTTCATGTCTCTGTAAAGCCCTCTTTCCTCGTTTCAACCTCATTTTGTTCTCTGAGCTTGTCCTTCTCTCAGAAAGGAGTCACATCTGTTCTTAGATCAATCTTTAAAGTGAATGAATTCTTGTGTTCACTTCACTTCCATGCACTGACTCACATTTTTCATTCATCGGCCACATTCACACAGCAGCACAATACAGTTGCCAGTCCTGCACTTGAGACTTTAATAAGGTTGCGTTCAAGGTTCGGTTATTTACGAGAGTGACATTCGTATTACCAAACCCACGAACGCATTTTGTGTAACCGGAACCATACTTGACGGCTGTCACACATCACTCTCTGTCAAGACACTCCTGTAAAGTGTGTCACATGGGAACACATTTCCGTTCTTGACTTCAGTTGCATGTTCATACAGACTATGAAACTGTAAGCTGCTATGTCTATAGGACATTACACCAGTATGTACATGCAGTTGCTTTGGCCTTTTTGTCTTTAAAGACTGACTGGCATTCGAATTCGAGGGAACACATCTTTGGTTAGACCTACTCAAAAATGCTCTTCACAGAACAGACACAATGCCATAGAGGAACTAGTTTTGGCTGAATGGTTCCATAATGAAACCTTTGAGATCTACAGAACCTTTTAGTTTTTTTTCTCTAGTGGAAACGATTATACAGATAGAAATTGTTCTTTTAGGATCTTTGAAGCACCAAACATGGTTCTACTATGGCATCACTGTGAAGGACCCTTGAAGAACTTTTTAAGAACCTTTATTTTTGAGAATGTATGAGCGTTATGAACAACTAATTCTTGTGAACCAAGTGAACAAACAGTTACATCTCTTGTGTGTAGAAACTGAACGAACAAGGAATCTTGTTCATGAGCGAAAATCTGCTGATGCTCAATGGTAAGTGACACAATGGTGAGTGCCACTTAATGAATCAGCGAACAAATCTGAATTAATCTTTTTGAGGAAAACAAGATACAAAAATATTAAGGCGATAAGTTCTTGAAGGTTTAAAGACTCTAATAAGTGGGGTAACAAGCAAAAAAATCTGCCAACGGGGTAAGAAAAATAATCTTGAATTAAGGTTTACCTTTTTCTTAGTCACTAAATTCAAGATTATTTTTCTTACCCCATTGGCAGATTATTTTTGCTTGTTATAAGCACTAATATATTTTTTTTGTCAAAAACAAGACTAATTTTCTTGGGTAATTTTGCTCATCAAGAAAATGCCTCTTGATTCAAGGACTTTTAGACATTTGTACTGGAAAACAAGGCAAAAATACTAAGTAAGAAAGTCATTTTTTGAAGTGTAGGTTTAAGTTTACCTCACAGACATGGAATCTAATAAAAAGTTGAAGTGCAAATTGTCAACGGTTTAGAGGACACTTCCTTAAAGATATCATTAAGGCTAACATATTCATACCAAAAGACAAAAAGCTTCAATTTAGATTTCATGAGGACTTTAAATGGAACTGCTCAATATGTCCATATGGAAACATTGTACTGTTCTTCTGTAAAGCTGCTTTGCAACAACTAACATATGTTTAGCCTACAGTGAGGGTTACATGTTGTGAATTACTGAAACAAAACAAGCTCTATACACATCACAGCAAATGTTCATAGATAACAGATAAATGTGTAAGATACATAATGTAAGCATAGTGTTATCTTGCTAAAATCTAGATCTATAAGCAAACCAGTTGAAAATCTACCCATCTCTTTTTGACTCTGTTTGTGTTTGATTGCACTATAAGGTCAGCAGTGTTGGGTAAGTTACTCTGAAAAAGTAATTAATTACTAGTTACTAATTACATATTCGATAATGTAATTAGATTACTGTACAAATTACTCTGTACAAAAAGTATTTAATTACTTATTACTAATTACTTTCTATATTCTACATCAACCTTGATGAGTTAAGTGATTCAAGGATAGACATGAAACGCCTCTTTTAATTCATTCAAATAAATAATATAAAACTACATGAAGTAGTGTTATTAATTACAAATGTGAGAATTATACATTAAAGCACGGATTTTAAAGTTAGACTTTGAATTTTGATGTCAATTCCACTATTGCACACACATATATTACACACAGTATTTAGTTTAATTACACCAGAAGTAACTGTAATTAAATTATAGAAAAAATAAGAGTAATCCCTTACTTTACTTTTTCAAGGGAAAAGTAATTAAATTACAGTAACTAATTACTTAGTAACTAGTTACACCCAACACTGACGGTCAGTTTGTATTTTGATTACTGTGGTCAGATTCGAACAACCTGTTTCTGTTTGGCTGTTCTGAGATCATTGCTTCGAACGGTCTGACGGCGTCTCTGTTAGGCTGTTCTGAGAACACTCTCTTGAGTCTTTACCCTGTTGATTGACAGCCTTTCTGCTACTCACCACCCTAAAGCGACCCGCACCACCCGGATATCAGTCTCCCGCTGCGTGTGACACATTATAAACACTATCTACTGCTCCCTGTCTGAAATATGTCATTGTGTGTGTTTAAATGAGTGACAGGGTGACTGGGCACCAGATTCATCACTCGTGTTGATTGTACAGGGGGTGTACAGGCCTTGGCATGACGCGACTGGGACAGGTTGGCATCTGGCGCTCACGGCGCAGATGGCGCTGTCAGAACACATGGCATCTTACAGCCCAATGAGAGCAGCTGCCACTGGTACACACCTCAGCACAGGTATGAGCCAAGAGCATGCACGAGTGGAGCGGCGCGCTTACGCAAACTACATCGAAATTAATCAAATATCAGACATGTTGGTAAAAAATGCATTTAGTACCTCTACATATCTCTGAGTTATTACACCTATGTCAAGAAAGAAGTATTAAAAAAAAGAAAAGGAGAGAAAATATATTATATTATTGGGTTCTACAGTGAGCGGAATTCATTATGCGTCTGACTCCAGGCAACTGCTCATAATTTCTAGCAACGCTCACAAATTGAATAAGTGTCCAATATTTGCGCTTAGGAAGTTTGGGATGCTTAAAGTGGGTAGTACTTAGCACAGCACACTTATCAGCATGGCACAAGCACTCATTCTTTTCCAACAGAAGAGGCGAGAGAATAAAATGTATTCTGGCTTTAAATAATGCATGAGAATCTATTTTTGTTGTTGTTTTAGGAGAGAGCGGATTCTCCCGCTGTCTGATCCGAGGGATCCCGCTACAGTATCATTCCGGGCTCATTATTCCCGACCGGAGCAACAATCCACTTAACACACACGCTCTTTTCTTATGCCTCGGCCTGCCAATCATCTCTCCGGTTGCCCTTTTAGATATCAGAAACACGTCCCGACTGTCTCATCACTGCGGCATCATGGGTAGTAACTGATAACACCACTTAACCTTCCCTCATCCGCCCCCTCCTCCTGTTTCCTCTTCCTCCCTCTCGCCCTCTATTGCTTTCCATTTCGCCTTAATTGTTCTGTGCCCGGTGGACGTGTTCCGTTTCAGATCAGAGCGTGATGTTCCGTCCGTTTGGCGCACCCTGAGCACTCCTCATTGGATCTCATATTGATCTGTGTTTGGCTCAACATATTCCAGATAAGTAAAGTAAGTCGTGTGTGCGTTCCCGGGCCGTTTTCATTAGCCGCAGGAGCAAAGATGCGAAAGTGGCTTTGACATCTATACCTCCTCCAGCGCTCGTGGATCACGTTGACGCTGAAATGTGAGACAGACGGTGCCAAACAATCAAAGTGAATTGTGAACCCAAAGCAAAGGTAAATGAAACACCCTATGGGTAGACGCGCGCACGGTGTGCTCAAATGTACATGTCGAGGAAATGAGATGTCAAGCGGCTAGTTGGGATGTTGTGCTAGCGCCGACAAATTCGGTTGCACTCGAATGCAACAATTCAAAGAGACACGAAAACTCGACATGACCCAATTTTAAAAACACGAATGCTCATGTGAAATAAGAATAGATTTGTGTAGCAAGTTGAAAGTCAAAAAATAAGAGAACTTGACAGAGGCCGATCTTTCAGTGTGCTGCGGGGTATTACAAACAGTATGTGTTTGAAAAGCACACAGATTCCATTTGATTTTGTTTTTGTTGTTTATTTATTTCTTTTTACTTATTTTATTTGTTGCCATTGTGCATTGTGGTTCAACATGGTTTCGCAAGATAAACTGAGACGAATCTTTCTTATAAGCGAAGAAGTAGCTCGTCAATCACTAAATTGACAAGGGACTGACTGACTAAATGCATGATTGAATTAACTAACTAATGAGTGAATTACCAAACAAACAAACAAACAAACAAATAATTGATTGATGAACTGTAGGTAGAGGTGTATCTTCCTGTCTGCCTCTGTTCTCCGGTTCACAGTCTGCAGCTAGAAACAGGGATTAGTGCAAAGCTTCTGTTCACTCAGAACAGACAACATATGTCATAACACAGCTTATGAAAACACAACTCTTAATCACCAGCCTGCTTCAACCTGCCACACCACAATGTGAGGCAGTATATGTTTGCCTATACTTGTATATGCCCCCATTGTCACTGCGGAAAAGGGAGACTGTATAAAACTCACAGACCTGCTCAATTCGGAATGTTGATGTACTCAAAAAGAGACGAATCACCAGGGACATCCAAACAGTTCCTGGACCTATCCTGGAGATATGAGGGGGCTTTTAATTTAGCACAGGCTCTCTCCCTCCCACTACACTATTTAAAAAGATGAAAAGCATCAGAAATGAATGAGACCTAACAATAATTGCCAGTACATTTGGACCTGAATGAATAGATCTATACGAATGTGTTTGTGTTTGCGTGCACACATGTTTGCACATGGTCTGAAACACCCAAACAGTTTTAAAAACCAACTTGACATGATTAACAGTTCTCAATAGCAAAATGTTACATACAGTAGTAATTTACTTTAAATCTAATAATGTTAACAGATTCATGTGAGGGTTGGATTTTTTGAGGGTAGGAAATTAACCTGTTTAAAGCCACAATATAGAAGAATTTTCTTATGAAATATCCAAAAATCACTTGCACAGTGTGATATATTTCATGCAGTTGTGTACTTACATTATCCCAAATGTTCCCAAGAATGTGCAAATCCGGAGAAATTCCTATATAAAATAATAGCCCGTCCCTTGTCTCCCTTGTATTTGTCGCATATCAGTGACTTAATATCCGGTGCTCCGCACTACCCTCAGTTTCCGGTTGTAGAAACTACGGCAACACGCACATGCGGAAGTGCAGCATCTGTTGTTCTGTTATTATAGATCACGATTACTCTTTGGCGAGTAAAGGAAACCCCAAAAAGTGTAAACATAGGCCAAACAAGGCAAGCAGGCTTATGGACAAACGAAGAAATAAAACGAGGATTAATATCGGCGTGGCGTTTTCTAACGCACTGGAGAGAGCTTCGCGACCAACTTGGACTCGACAGAGACTCCGCTCTCACATGTGTTTTAATAGACAGGTAAGCACTTTTTTTTTTATTGTACACAAAATACTCATGCACAGATTATTTGAATAGTTATGAATGCAGTCAGTTACCCTATGAAATACAGCATATGTCTCACAAAAATATGTAGCCAATAATGTTACTTGTAAATCCTGTGAGTTCGTTCAAATTTACTTTTTAAAGACGACTGTTTTAAACAGGTAAAACTGTGTAGCATTACGCTACCAAATCAATGGACAAAGTCCAATATCAGTCGCGGGCTAACGTAGCATTACATTCCATGTTTCTTGCAAGCTAATTCATTACGATGACATAAAATAATATGTATTCATTACCTCATCCGTGAACATGATGGGCGATCTCCATACGCCTCTGGATGGTGAAAACGACATGTCCCATAATTCCACTCTCCTACATAACGTCATTTAGCTTCGCCTTCTGTTGTTGTTTCGAAAGTGTGCCATCTAACGGTCCAAATATTCCATATTGTGGCTTTAACCTGGTATTAAAGCAGGTTGAATATTCTAATATTAAATAAAATTATATCAAATATTTGTGTGTGATTGAAAGTTGAGTTCAGTTTATATGCACTATGTTCATTAAACAAGAAGAATAAATAATAAACTGAAATCATTATTCTAAATCTGTAGAGGGACAATCTAGAAATAAAATTTCACATCTCTGTCTAACGTTCCTCTGTGCTCCTCCTCTCACATCTCTCTTCTCGTTTTATTTACAGAAACCCAGTCGCGACAGATATCAAACGTTAGTCAATCTCTCTTGTGGGAATTCCAAGTACTTTGTTTTAGAAGGGCATAGGGTGGGGGAATAAGGGATCTTTCTCTAGTGAGACGACCTTGGATGGTTCCTCTAATGTGAAAAGATGCTCCTACAACATGTAGCATTAAAACTGCCAACAAGGTTTATCTAGTGTTATCTTCTATCTTTTATTCTGTTTTCCGCTATTTGCTCACTTACAGGATAGAGAAAAGAAACACTGTACATATGACACAGTTCTAATACATTTGTCGGATCGTTAGTTGTTATGCTTTTATAAACAACAGACCATTAAAATGCATTTTTTGAATGTTTGTTAAAATGCTACTTAAAGGAATAGTTCGCCCAAAAATAAAAAAACTTCATGATTCATTGTCGCTTTCTTTCACAGAAAGTCATACAGGTTTTGAGTGATGTGAGGGTAAATAAATGGTGACAACTTCACCGCTAGATGCCGCTAAATGTAATGCACTGGACCTTTAACAATACTGTGGAAGAGAGTCTGCATTTATAAAGTGATTTTTACCCATACCTCATCAGTTGTCACAAAATTCCCATGAAAAATAAATATAGACAAATATTATTTGCTGTTTCATCATAGTACAGTCATGCCAATTTCAGCCAGTCAGGCACAAAACAACTATTTTCATACCACATGAGCTTTTACTTTACCTTTGTGTTTTTATAGATCTTCCAGTCCCATTTGCACTGTTAAAATGAATGGCAGAACTATTGAGATACATCATCTAGTAGTCTCAAAATACAGTTTTTCAATCATTCAATTCCTTACATTAGATTTGTTGAAAATATATAATAATAACTTGTGTCACTGAATAAATATTTGTTTTGTGTTATAGTGCAAATCCAACATGAAAAATAACACTTTTTCATAACTAAAGCTTTCATACTTTTTTCTATGGAGGACACTTTTTCTTATAATGCAACCCTAAACCTCTGAATCACAGCTTGTTATTATTATGTTATTCTGTTTTGGTTTTGACCGGAGCTGTGTTTGGTTTAATAATAGTAATTACATTCTTTTTATAACTGAAATAAATATTGTTAATTAATGCTAATTGATAAATAAAAAATGAATGAAAGCCTATATGCATTACAAAAATTTTAATAGCAGCGCACTTATTTTTTTATAACTCGATCTTAGGCCCGATTCACATTTCGAGCAAGCGCGCGCAAATAGGGGGCGCCGCATCAAGATGGAAATTGTTCAACTTTTCGCGGGTCATTTGAAGAGAAAAAGAGGAGCGGCTCGCGTTTTCCACGTGGTTTTAGACGCGAAATGTGAATCAGGCCAACTGCTTTTTGATCAAATTGTATCAAAACAACAGAAACATTTTTGAACCCCACAACTTAAGAAAGGTTCTCTATTGAATGCTGACAGGTCCACCCTACGGAAAGTTTAAGCAGTATAAGCTTTTCACTTTAAAGACAGACAGGTCTCTTAGTCCAGTTTCAACAGGGTCAGTGGAGCTGTCATCAAAGAAGAACACTAGAGCTCGAGATAAAGAGGCTCCGATTATATGGGGTTGTAAAACTTGGAAGGGTCGTAGAGTTAGCAGTCTGTCAAAATGAACTGCAAGTCAATGTCTATAGGAAAGACCCATGAGAAAAAAAGAAAAGTTGAACAAACTGTAACATTCAACATATGTTTAGGGGTGAATTTTAACGATTTATTGTATTCTGAGTCTAAAGATAGCCTCTGTATTCTCCAGAGATGAAACATTATGGTGCAATCACTTATTCACAACACTTAAATCTTGTTGTCACAAACTCCAATCCAATGAACAAATGCTTTCACAAACTATGTTTTTCAGGGCCCCAGGGGGCTTCTCAGAAAATGTCATCACACCACTCGTCTACACACCATTTCCTAAACATTCCGTTGTAACCGAAGCATCGAAAACAGCGGCACAACAGCTGCCTGTATCTCTGTCAGTCTGAATCTCCTCTGCATCACCGAAGCTTTTAAATAATGGAGACATCTGCAACAGCCTGTCTGCCAGTCTCTTGCAAATAAGATCTCAAGAAACTACACTAGGGGCTTAACTGATCAGTCGGGGTGTTAAAGACGTGCTAATCGTCTAATGCGAAAAAATGGCAGCTGCACTAGTCGCTCACTTACAGTACAGATATCGTATTAGCACAGAGCTCTATTTGGACGATAGCCCAGCATTTAGCTACCGAAAAAAGCCCAACAAGTGATCCTATAATTCCAAAAGCTTTTACTCCCTGTGTAATAAAAAAAGATCATTCGTCAACGTATAACGCTTAGGATTTGACTGAACTGGGGGTCAGTAGCGTATCGTGTAGAGATGGTGAGCGACGCGGTGTTCCGCTTTTTTCACAACACTGTGTTTTTTAATATTATATTTTTCTTTTGACACTGAGGTAACATATACTGTAACAGTACAAAAAAACAACAAGTGAGAAGACAAAAAGAAACAAATAAATACAATGACGGAAAAGGTTGATTTTACAATTATTGAACTCCTATATGTGTTGCAGGGAAAAGCTGTTTCCAGAATTTTCATATTTGTGCCGACGTCTCCTGAAAGCTAAATAAAATTGCAATGTATTTTTTGTCAAAACTCATTAGTATACAATCAATTAAAATGTGTACAATGAAAGTTCATAAAGATGCTATGCCAGAAGAAGAAATTTGTTAAGCAATCTTTGGAAAATCTACAATTAGAAAATGCATATGTTTAGAAAACAATACCAACTTTAAAGTGACTTCAAGCGCTGCAGTCTGATACATGGCATCTGATGCGTGTCAGTCTGATACATGGCATCTGGGCAGGCAAGCTGATTTTGAATCCAGCTCCGTGCTTTTCAATTTCATTGCATTACGCAGAACAAAATGAATTTCAAGTTCATTCAACAAGACTAGAACAAATCCATTCAAACAAATTATTTTTTCGTGAAAGGGCTTAATTTAATTGCGTGGAAAACTCCCCCCCCCAATTTAATTATGTTTATTGAACAATTCCTGAGTGCCTCTTTAGATGCTTGGTTTGCTCTAATGTCATAGAGCAAACCAATAAAAGCCAACAAAACACACACGATAGGTAAGTACAGGAATACAACAGCAAACCTCAATCGTTCTGTTAAAAACAAGTATGATATGAGTAATAAGTACATCTGTGGCAAATGTGGCCTTCTAAGGAAATTGTCATTGCGCTCTAATCTAAAGTCGATAACAGATGGTTAAATATTTTATGGGGCGCCAACCATAATTGGTTAGCTTAAAGAACACTTTATCACTCCTGGTTGTGGAGCGTTTAACCTTTGCCGCAGAGCAGGCTGCTAATCATTAAAGAACCCGCTTTTGACTGGGATCAATCACCCAGGTTTTCAGATTCATTTCCAGATTTCACGCTCGCCCTCACAAAGAGATTTCACTCGCGTTACAGGGGTGGAAAGACAAAAGAAGCACAAAGGAACAGCATGATAAAGCGAGAGAGGGATGCTGCGCAAAACAACACTCACGTGACATGTCTATTAACAAACTTTGCTATTACCTATTAACAACACTTGAACAACTTTAAAATGTTGCCCTATTTCAGGATTCCGAACTACAAGTTTAAAAATGTACAAAAACTGAAATATCTCTTTGGTCCATTTTTCTCTAGAGTAAAGCTTAATGTTTTAAATCATTGGGATCTCGGAGAAAAATGTACTGCTGTTCTTTTACAGCTTTTACGTTTTATTTGTTTAAAATAGCAGCATTGTCCCTGATGTTTGCCCTAAAATACAAAGAATAATATGACAATAGGAAGAATTTGACTATAAATGTTTGAATTCATACTGAAATCTCTGAATAAATCTCTGAGAAACTGCTGCGGTTAGGAGAACGCAAGGACACCTTTGTATTAGCAGCATAATAAGCGCAATAGAAAAGCCAGTAATTGATGCTGATGAACCTGATGCTGCCAACAAATTTTGTAAATCTTTGATTATTCATTTGTTTTGTTAATATATTTATTTATTTTTCTATTTTACTTTATTCAACTTTGCATACTTTTTACAAACTACATACTTTTTTCTTTGTTTACACATTTGCACTACTTGTACGCGGCCCAGACGCAATTTGGCTTTTAAAGCAAAAACTGTATGAACAGGGCCAAATATATAAAACCGAGCAGCATGTGTAAAGACAGTATGACAAAATGAAACGAGTGTGCCAAACTGAATTACAGAGCTGCTGGTAAACAAGGTCAGTCATATTACACTGTCTGATGCAACAGCCATAATGCTGGAGAGAATGATCTGCGATTATAACGTCTCAATGAGAGACGTAAAGCCTGACTGAGCTGGTCTAACAAACAGGGCAATGTTTTGGTACAGAGTCATAGTGTATACACTTTCTTCTTATACAATAATAGTTGTCTTTAGATATTAAAGGGATAGTTCAGCCCAAAATAAAAGTTATTTCATTATATACAATACTGATCCTTATGTTATTCCAAACCTGTATGACTTTCAATTTTTCTGCTGAACACCAAGAAGATATTTTGAAGAACGTTGGAAACCAAACAACACTGGCAACCATTGCCTTCCATTGTATGGTCACACAACCACTTAGACATTAAGACAAATATCCTCTTTTGTGTTCAACAGGTTTTGAAGAACATGGGGGTGAATACATGATGACAGAATTTTTATGTTTGGCGGAACTATCCCTTTAAACTACGAAAGGCAAAAAATATGTGAAAACACATTCAAGGTACATTTTATGAGTTCCCTGGGGATTGAATCCATGCCTTTTGTGCTGCTAACACGATGCCCTACCAATTAAGCTACAGGAACCAGTGCATGTGCATCACCTGTGGAGCAATATATTCAGAAAGCATCTTGCTCAAGGGCACAGCCGCTGTAGGAGTTATGGCATACATTCCAAGCACCATGATGTCAATTTACACCAGCGTTCTATGAAGCCGCTTCCCCAAATCCAAAACCCCCTGTAAAGAGCCTATGTAATTCTCTTCAAAGCAGTACTGAGGGGTGTTTGAAACTGCGAAGACGAAATATTATGATTACAGTGGCACCTCTCCTATTCCAATTGGAACAGTATGAGTACAAACAGAGAGCCCATTAAGAATGCCGTGTATGACAGTGAGCTCCATTAGCTCCAAGTGGAGCCATACTGAAGAGCATATCCTACTGTGCAGCTCTCGCCCTCTCTTTACCCTCCAAATCACTTCTACAGCTGTGTGTCTGATGCTGTGTGTTTGTGTGCAGGAGTACAAGAGCACTTAACGTTACTCTTGTTAACAAAGCTTTAGTGTGTTCTTCACGGTACCTCTTGTACTTCCGGTTACATTAAATGTTGTAATAACAGACAGTCGTATCCACAAGGTAGACCAACTCAACCTTGAAACATTAACCAACAAACCCAGCTGGAGCCACAGGTATCTCGGGAGAACAGGATTCCCAAAGGTATTCTGACCCAGCATAAACCCAACCAGATAAAAGAACTTTGCTTATTTATAGTTGTCGCTGAGCCAATAAATAATAAATATAGCTGGAATAAATGAAAAGAATGTAACACAGAAAACATAACACATATATATTTTTTTTTTCAAAAGTTTAGTTAAAATTCTTCCTCATTAAAATAGAAAAAAAGAGTCTAAAATTGGCAAAAATGTTCTCCAAATTTCACCAACCACTTTCTCAAATTGATGGTTCACTCAAAAATAAAAATTGTGTATTCATTTACTTACCCTCAGGTTGTTTTAAACCTGTATAAATGTCTTTGTTCCGATGAACACGATGAATTCGATGAACTTGATGAACATCAATTTTCAGTTCTGGGACATCATCCACTACCATAGTAGGAAAAAGATATAGTTTTTTTGTTGTTCTGTTGAACACAAAATGAGATATTTTGAAGAATTTAGGAAAACAAACAGTTCTGGGGCACCTTTGACTACCACGTAATTTTTCCAACTGTGGTAGTCAGTGGTGTCCAGGAACTGAAAATTACTAACATTCTTCCAAATATCTTTCTCTGTGTTCATCAGAACACAGTCAATTATACAGGTATGCAAATACATGAGGGTGAGTAAATGATGACAGAATTTTCATTTTTGGGTGAACTATCCCTTTAAAATCTCAGCCTGCACTCTTAAAAATAAAGGTGCTTAAAAGGTTCTTCACAGCCGTACCATAGAAGAACCATTTGAAGCACCTTTTTTTAAGAGTGCGGGATGCTTTTAAAGCGCAATGAATTTTACAAACAAAATTCTATATTAAAAAAAAAATTAATACAGTACGTTACACAATTATATTTTTGTGTGAAAATTTTAAATAATTTCAACATTTAAGCGCACACCTTCAAATCAAACGATTTTTAAGATCATAAGAAACTTTCATAACCTGAACTTTCAAACAACAGTGCATATTTAATGTTTTTGTCTCTGCTCTTTATTTTATTACTAACTGTTTACTTTACTTTATTCTTAATTAATTATTTGAGCTGTGATATCAAAATGCATTGAAAATTCTTGATCGAAATGAAACAAAACTTTATCAAAAATATCTGTTTAGAGTCCTGATATGACAGGGTCTTGCACCAACCTGCCCTGTTTCCATTAACCTTCACAGAAACACACCTGAGGTCACACAAAAGGCGCAAGTGTGAGATAGCGAGAATGTAATACAAGCACATAAGGAACAGTGAACACGGGACACGACTATGCGCTCCACATCTGGGAATTGCTCTCTTATAAATTACGTGGAAGATGGAAAAATGTTCATACCATCTAACAGCAGAGCTCTGAGCTTTTCAGGGTCCCTCCTGTATTGGCGAGCGACGCTGCATTCATTTATTCCGCGTGAAAAAGAGCAAAAGATGCAATAGATTTAATCTCACTTTATCGCTCTCATCTGCCTCTCTTTCTCACATTACACCCTTCATACCTCTCTCTTCAAATCTTGTTATTGCTCTCTGCGTCTTTTTATTTTGTGTGCCCTTGTTGCTTTTTCTATCTGTAGTTCTGTCTTTGATCCTGCTACTGCGAGGAGGAAAATATATTTCTTTGTGATTTACAATAAAAATGTAATTATGTATATTTTTGCATACATACAGTAAGATGCAAATAAGGGCTATTATCACCTGATCCATTTGTAATCATATTCTAATCTTTACATGTCACTTCAGCATTCTCAGTTGTTCGTGTACAAGACATGAAATATGCAACAAACGGCATCCTGTAGGATGTGATATGAAATGTGATCATGCTCCTTTAAATAAAGGCCGACATTGTATTACACGGGCAGGTTGGTGTCCCTGTCTACAGGTGTTTGGTAATTTCTCTTTTCCACACAGGCCGATCACGTCTCACAAAGCCCTCCTTCTCAAGCCTCAAAGTTAAATTGATAAAGGCAAATGCACAGAGGAGGTCCTGGCTGCAGGATGCAGTACGGGGCGGTGCTACATATTGGGGCGGAGCTCCACGTGGAGCTCCGCTCCCTATGCGTCTCATTGGTTAGTGGTTAGGGTAATATTAAGGGCGGGTCTATGTGTCGTCTCGCCCTAACCTCGCCTTATTGGTTAAACACAAGTAATGATGTTGATTCCTCAGTATGTGTCACTTCCGCTATGTCTAGCATCACGGTGAGTGTGAGTAGCCTACACGGTCTGTATTTGGGCAGTTTTTTTTCATAAGGTTTAATCCCCACGTTTAATGAACTTGATTGTCATTGATAAACAATTGAATAGTTCAGATGCAAAACCCTCTAAATGCCACATCATTAACTTGTGATGTTGAAGTGAACGTTTTTTATACATAGCAGTTTGCTTCAAAAACTGCTAAATACCACATTCTGCCCTGTCGGAAATATATGTTATTAATGGATAAAATGCTTGTTTGACAATGCCAGACAGCTGTTTTACTTGCCAGTAATTGTGTGTGTAGACACATATTTACACAGACGTAAATGTAATGCAAGTTGTTTATCGTTGTAATTTTATGTTGGTTATACTGTATATGCTTATGTTGTAGTATTTTTTTTTTAATTCTGCTATATTGGTATACATTTTAATCATTTGTTGTAATTGAAATGAAGTGAATGATGTAATTCAGTAATTGTGTTTGCTTGTTTTTTTATAGACAAGGAACATTGAATCTATGTTAGATAAATAATAAGCATGATTGTAAAGGCAACACACTAATTGGCTATTGAAATTATGGATGTATAAACCTAAAGAGAAAGAATGTTTTTGGACTGTTTTCTTAGAAATTTTCTTTCTTCACTTAGAAATAAAAATTAACATATTTATATGAAACCGTAATAATGTTCAGTAGACTTTTGTCATTTTTCTTTTATCTTTATATTTCTCTAAAATTTTCTCTTAGAACATTCTGGAGGGCCCAGGATCACAGTTTGAAAATCCCTGGATTAAATAACAGTAATAGAAAAAAGTAGGATAATAAATGATAAATTAATTTTAATAATGATAAAAATATTAAATAAAAACAAGTAAAGGACGGTAAATAAATACATAGACAATGACATACTTTGTTAAATGAAAAATGAGAAACAAACTGTAAACAAAGACTTTGTAAAACACCACAAACTGCTACGGTAACCATATTCTAACCATAATATGTGTAGCCAAACCGTCGTTATAAAAACAATTATCAATACACCCTAAACAGTCACTACACTTATTAAAAGTTATGTTAGTTTTCGCAAAGGACAAGCCAAAATCAGAATCAAAATCACCCTACAAGTAGTAGAAAGACTTTTGCTTACAAACTTACAAATGAATGAAACGCAATCATACTATTTATATTAATAAATAAATACAGAGTTTATATTACAATCGGTTTGAACGGCACCGCATTAAGTCGAACAACAATGTTTTTAACCTCAGTTCCTGGTTTCAACGTCATTTCCTTGTGACCAATGGGAAGAGTTATGGGCAGAGCGACACATGAAGGCCGTATATAACAATAACCCCACCTGCTAACCAATGGGATGTGTTGAGGGCAGAGCCCCACGTGGAGCTCCTCCCCCATATGTAGCACCGCCCCGTACTGCAGCCTGCAGCCAGGTGTACTTGAATGCATATGCGCGTTGGCAGAGAGTAGAAATAATGTGTTCCTTCATGAAGACATATTTTCGCTTTGTTCTGGAGGTGAAAGCAGAGCCTAATAACAGCGTCTGACATGATTTCTGTCTGAGTCTCTCTTTCACAGTCGGTCCAAAACAGATTATCAGTGTCTGCGGGGAATCAAGACGAAAACAAACCACAGGAAGAATTTATAAAATAAACCAACTGAGTGCCACGCCGTGTGAAGGTCCTTGTCAGCTCAGAGGAAGATGACAGCTTGAAGATGCATTTATTGTCTTTGCTTGGCGAATATAACGTGCAAATGTGACCCGACATTTTCGCAACATCTGAGCAGCTGTCACGGTTTGGTCTTGTGGTCATACCACATGCAACACATTGTTTGTAACTAATAATACACAGACCTCAGAATTGACCCCAATCAGAATTGAGTATTTCAGGGACCAACGTAATAAGCAGATAGACCCCAGACACGCACGTGGGACCACATTTGTACATTTATCCCTTTTAGCAGGTACTGTATGTAAACACACAATCTATACAAACCAGGCATAGATGTGGTAACTATTCCTCTGTGGTCTATAATGAGAGCGTTTGGGCGAGAACATTGCTTTCTCGCTCTCTCCTCTTGCCCAATGGCACTGCAGTCTAGGTTATCAATCCTGCTTTGTGTGCTAATGATGGTTCTGTGCATAGCAGCCATTGCACAGGCAATGAGAGGCAGCAGGCATGAAAAAGGAGAGAATCTACTGCTGGCAGCCAGCACGATGAAGGGAGGAGATGTGACTGGAATCAACAAACAGTAGGTGAGTTCTGTGTGCACACACACATACACGCACGCACACTGCCGGTGTAGTTTCATTGCCTGTGAACGCACACACACAGTGTTGCACTGCAGGTAACAGTATATACAGTACATACTCCCACACACTGTGTCCTCAGGCTTGGGTTTGTTGGGCGCACCTCAAAGGTTTGCTCGCACACACAGATATGCATCGCACGGAACGGATGGCTGACTCGTCTTTCTGCCACAATTCTCTGGAAAGATGTAATATTTGATGCAGTGGTGCCCAGCCTCCATACCTGAGGCGCGTAGGTATAAAAGGACGAGGCTAAATCGAGATGTTATTCTTGTCGTGCCGTTTTTTTAGCTTTGTTTTCCAGTAGTTAATATGTCTTTAATTAATGTTTTGGCATATTGTTTTTGCATATTCTTTTCCAGGCCAACACAAATATTTACAAACAAAACAAGCTCGTTGCCAGATTGGCACTCGTTTTCCGTTTCTTGTTCATTGTTTGAGAAAACACTTTGGGGCGGTTTCCCGGACAGGGATTATCTTAAACCAGGACTAGGCCTTGGTTAAATTAGGATATTTAAGTCGTTTTTAAAAACATACTTTAGAAAAAAACATTACTGGTGCGCAAAAAATCTTGAGACAAAACAATCACACTGATGTATTTTAAGACACCTCTGACATTTAAGTTAGTCTGGGACTAGGTTTAAGTCCTGTCCGGGAAACCGCCCCTAGATCTTTCAATAAAACATCAACTTCTGAAACTAACAAGCTGCTCGTCCAATCAGATTGGAGGACGAGAGCAACTAAACAAATATGCCTCTTGAGTAAATGTATTTTCGTCTAGATATTTTTTCTGCAAGACAGAACAAAAATGGTGATTAGGAAAAATATTTTTTACAGCGCATTGCCCACATTTACCCACATGTAATGGTGCCAACTAAATGCTTTTTAGCATGAAAACGTGGCCGATGGCCAGCCAGAAGCGTTCGTTCGGCTAATATCCCTCTCCATGCCGGTTTAATTAAAGCCAGCAACATCTTATTTAATGTGTGGGTTATGAGGTTTTTCACTGCTGCGGTTTTCAAAAAAGACCAGCATGATTTCCTCTCTAATACAACCCAGCAAACAGGGCTGACGGCAAACCAAAGCCGCCTCCTGCAGAGAGAAACGCAGCGTCCACACCCACGGCTCCCGTTAATAACGGGGAAGAGTTAACAGGTCGCACACAGCGCCGTCGGTGGCCCAAACAGGGATGCGAGAGTGAGAGTCTGTTTGATTAGGAGTCGGTCTGTGATATTTTGAAAGCCCAGTGGGTTCCTCTGTGAGGTTTGATGGAACAGCCTCTCCAGGTGAAATTTAGCTCCGTCACAGCGACTTTGGGTTTCCGCCCTCACTGAGTTTTGATTGCTTTCATGTTCAACCACACATTGAGCTGCTCTGTCATTTCCCTAAGGTAGTGCTCATGAATGCAGACTTTCTCAAACATAGCAATTATATCTAAGTGAAGATCACAAGGCTGTATGAATGCCTTCTTTATGCAAACCTTTTACTATTAATGAAGTTCTAAACACAAATCTGGATAGGGTACATTCATTGCCATGCTGTATCTAATGCAGAGGATAGCTTGGACATAATAGGCAACATACTGAATCTATATATTTAAATACACTTATGAATGTCACTGCATTGAATACAAAATATGAAACATTAGTGGCACTTGGATAGAAATGAATCTCTAATGTTTTTTAACATATCAACTCATATGTATAGCAATCTCGTAAAATCCGTATGGGTCTCATACGCAATACAGAGAGACAATCTAGGAGGAGTAAATTGTATTGTAGGCACAGTAAATTGGGGCACAGGTGTCGAGGACAATAACCAATGGCATTTCTTTCTGTACTCTTAAAGAACATATTTATGTGACTGGATAGACGAATAAAAGAGGGCGAGAAAATGTCCTTCCTATTCAAGTTGTCATATGTTTAAACTACCCCAAAATAAAACAAATAATTGACCTCTTCAGCTCTGGTTCATATTTTACATGTTTACCTACAGTACATTTAAAAGAGTTCCTAACTACAAAGATTGGAGTAAACTTATTAAAATGATCTCATTTTACAGAAAACCCTTTAATGTAACAATTTGACAATAATACTTTTGAATCATTAATTTTGAATAATATTTTGTTATGACACTTTAACGTGTTAAATATGTGAAATATACAGAGATATTCCTACACGTGCAAGCTTTCATTTCATATATGACTCATCTATGTTTAATGTGTTTATGTGCAATTAAATTCATTTACAGTATATGATTGTCACAAGGTGGGGGGATTGAGATCTTATTATGTTCTTTTCACATAAAAGATGTGACTGGTAAGAATCTGACATTTTAGGCTAAATGTCTAGTTTTGTGCTCCACAATTTATAGATTTTATGCAGCAATACTTGTAATCTGCGAGGGGTGGCAGAGTTGAAGAGGTAAAATATGTTATTCTTATCTCAACCATGTGATCCTTATGTAAAAAGAATTTTATCAAAGATCACTTAATCGTCAATCTCTCATGACACCCGTCACCCTGTAATGCGTATGTGTGTGTGTCCTAGAAAGTAAAACCCTAAAAAGGAAAGACCTCAGGTCTGAATGAAACACTCAGATACCAGATCAAAGTTTTGAGCTGTATTAAGTTTTCCTCTGATATGATTGTAAAACTTTAGAGCGAGAGACTGAGCTGAAGACCCAGGAGGCACGTGCTGATTAGGTGCTTTGTGTACATTAGGACTAATTAAAGAGTTAAATGCATTGCAGTCTCTGCCTCATTCTGCTCCTCCTCTAGAGGCTATTCTGTCTAGTGAGAGGGATTGTAGAGATACATTTATGTTGCCCTGCGGTGGCACTTAGACTGACGTTCAGTGAGGCACAACAGCTCATTCTTAAAGGTGCAGTGTGTCATTTTTGACGCCAAAATATTCTAGGGAGTATTCTATTCTATGGCCAGAAAATATCTGCGGTTTAAACCAGGCACATGCTGTTGATAAATCTGGGATTGATGTCATTTTGGAATATTACCAACTTTGAAATGTATGCTAAAATCTGATCATTTAAAAGCCATCTAGTAAATTGTTAGGTTTTTGCATGGCAAATGATAAATCAGGCAAAAAACCCTCAAAGCTCAAAAGACTTGGAAAAATGGAACCAGAGCCAAGTACCAGAATATCACAGAGTTTTTTGACTCTTTTAATGTGGGCTAGAAATTAACCATCCAAAATGCCCTAGTAACCATTAAGCAACATGGTATTGAGTTTTACTGAACTCACATGTTACTTTACAATTGAACAATCAAGGAATCCAATAAATCTACTTACTTCTTAACATAGAAAACAGAAAAAAAAACACTTGCTCATGAACACAATGGTGATTTTAAATCACTCCGTTTCATCAGATCCCAGGACTAAAAATTAGTCCTTCTTATTTGCTGCCTACATCCTCAGCCATTGAGCTACGACAAATCACTCTCCACAAGTCAAACAAATCAAACTTCACTCTCCACTGACACTCCAATCTCACTAGAGCATCTGGGCAGCTTTGTGTTTGTTCTGGCTACTGGGTTTAGCAGCAGATGTACACAGAAAGAGTGCCAAGTGTCTTACAAAGCAAGAGAGAGGAGTTAAGGCCCGGATATACTTACAGCCAGTGTCACCAAATCTGTGGTTTTCATGCGGAATTGGGCTACTTTTAAATTGTTGCTTGG
Organism: Triplophysa rosa; assembly: GCF_024868665.1. NCBI lineage: Eukaryota > Metazoa > Chordata > Actinopteri > Cypriniformes > Nemacheilidae > Triplophysa > Triplophysa rosa. Next base: position 17,134,054 of record NC_079904.1, read on the forward strand.
GTTGTTTTTATTCTACAGGTTTTCCAAGGGTGGGGGGATTTTGTTCATCAGCTCTCATTCTTATGACAAGTTCATGAAAACAAAGTTTTGTGATTACTAGAGTGATTTTCAATATGAAATTGTGTGTAATGCATAACAGTGAGTGCAAAATATGTATTTTAGGTATAGTTGTGGCTTATTTAGAGTTTTGGTATTCGTGCTGGGGCCATTGGGCTGGTTTTGTAGTGCAGACTTGGAAACCTCGGGGTGCAAATAAGTTGGAATATGATGTAGTGAGTAAAGAAAAATATGTTTTTGTCTGTTTTTGTCTTGGACCAATGATAGTCAGAAGTTGTTCAACATAAATTTCCCATGTCAACATTCACTTCTATCATTTATGGCGAGATATATGGGTAATATACACTGTAAATATTATGCCGTAGCACATTACCAACATAGATAAACAAAAGCACAAAACTAAACCTTTCTAAATGTAAGTGAGAATTTTCAGGTTGATATGCATTTCATCGCTAAAGGAAAAAATAATTATGGCATGAAAGGTCAAAGCATAACTAGATATGTTATTTATTTGACCTCTAACTAGCTTGAGTAAAAACCATCTACATGTTTCAGTTTTTTGCTTGAAAGTAAAAGCAGACCCTTCGATTAGAAAAATAACAGCAATATGTCCTTCCTGCCCTTTCATTCGAATCGATTTCTTTGTTTACAGTTCCTGTTCTTGAGACGTGGCAGCTTTGTGTGAGTTCTGTCCCTGAAAAAGCCCATTGATTCCAAGCATACCAACACAGCCCACTTCAAACCTGAGAGAGAGAGAGACTTTTCTGTCTCATTCAAAGTTTCTACATCCTTTCTTTGGCTTCAGTCTTGTTTTTCACTAAGAATATCCAAACATCCTTAAGCAAGACTGTACCGAGGAAGGCGGGACGAGAGCCGTGAGGGAACGGCGCGAGGCCGGCGACGCGAGTGATAATGAGTGTCAGCTGCGCGTTGCACCGGTCTCGCATCTCTCACGGAGGAGCTCCGGAAGAATAAAAGGACGAGCGACAGGCGTGTACGACGAGAGAGGACCAGGCCTGGACATTATGTTAAGTTTTATTTATGTTTGTGTGTACTTTCGTTTTCTTGTTTGTTTATTTTATTATTAAAGGTTGGTTATCATTTGTCGGTTCCCGCCTCCTTCCCTCCTTACTTTGAACAGTATTACAAAGACAAATTTGCACAAGAAGCGAAAGGTTTTCAGAGAATATATCTTGAATTATGATTACTTTCCTACCCCACTGACAAATTGTGTTTCGTGTTTAAGCACAGAGAAACACTTACTTAGGTTTACAATTCACAACAAGATATAAATATTTGCCAGCAAGGTCATAAAAATAAACTATTCCCAATGTATTACCCTGTATATTCTCTGAAAACAAGTCTTGTTGTGTCCAAACAAGTGTTTTTAAGAAGTTTATACATTTTTACTGGAAATCAAGACAAAAACACTGATTACTTTGTTGCGTCTCAAGCAAACAAGAGCAATGAACAAAACAAAAATCGTCTGGTGGAAATGCTTATTTTTCTCTGCTTCTATAGTCCTTTATGAGCGGCCATCGATTTAGTTTTTACTGGACCTCCCCACAAACGTCACTTTTTATCGTAGCTTTTTCCAACACGCACATGCGCAATCTGATTTCTGCCTCATTCCCCAAACCCCTGCTCTGCCATATGGATGAAATCACTTGTGTTTTGAAGTTAAGCTGCTGTTGTTGCCACTGTTACCTGCAGCAGTGCCCACAGCCAGATGTTCTTAGGGGAGGATTAAATCTCTATTTCTATCGGCTTAAGTGTGTGTGTACCCACGTTTGGAAAAAGGCAGAAACAAAGATGAGGCTTGGCTGCATGAAAGCAAAGACTGCATGTTCTGCTTTAGTCACTAAAGAAGTTGTTCTGTTATGTTGATGTATGTGTGAGTGTTGAAGCTGGTTAATATAATGTTCTTTTCTGTTTATTAATGATAACTGCCTCTCTGTCCTCATCAAGCAATGAGAAAAGGGTGTTGGTTTGATGTGATGCAGTAGAATCCATACAGAGATAAATCGCAAGTGCTGGCAATGCGTCACTTACTCTGTGTGTGTGTGTGTGTGTGTGTGTGCGTGCGTGTGTGTGTGTGTGTGTGTGTGTGCGTGTTACGCCAGCTTTGCAGTAGATTCTTGGTGCTGAAAGGTAATTAGTCCCGTATGAGTGTGTTTGTGTGTGCGAATCGGTTTATCTCGTGAATCTGTCATGAGAGTAATTAAATGCACAGTAACACCTGGAGCAGGCGAATAAACCTCCAATCGTCCGTACTGTCATCTCTATTCCCACTCACACATACAATAAACCACACACACGCTAATATGGCATCTCTGTATCTCTGCATTGCCTATAACAGCCCATATGCCCAACGTTGAGTTCATGACTGTGTGCGTGTAGCTGTCTTTATGTGTACCTACTGCAGAGGATAATGCAGAATGTCGTAAAACACTACTGTCTGCAAAATGTGCGTGTGTACGTATCTGAAAGGGTGTTTACCTTGACAATGCGACAGTCATTTATTTTTGACGATTTTAGAAACAGCAACCATTAACGATAAAACAGAGTTCAATTTATGCAAATGAAAAGTGATGCAATATGGCGACCACCCATGGAAGTGCATATCCAGCACCTGACGCATTTGGATACACCAGTCAATAGCAATGCCTAGCAACAAACAGCAACGAAGAAATTCGATTTGACCCGAAACTGAAAGTGCGAAATGGCAACAATCAAAGGTATTCACAACCATAAAACATTTCTTGGCCCGAATCAGGTGCACCGTGGACCACACCTTTTCCTGTTTTGTCAAAGCCCTAGATTATCATGGAGGATATTGTCTTTATTGGATAATCGAAAGGCCAGACACACAGGCCAGACCCCTGCAAGGGCAAGACACAGACATGGTAACCTCTAATCCCTGCATTTATCATGCTAATGGAGAGAGAAATGTGATGATGAGCCCCTCTGTCTGATTCTCTGAGGATGTTTCCTGTCACTCCAGCTATTCGATAGCTCATTTACTAGTCCGAACGAATTAAATCTCTCTATCGCTTCAGCTGTACCTCCATATGAAATTGGAAAGCCCTGCTCTTCTTTCATCTCTCTCTGCAGGAGCTTCGCGGTTTCTCCATCATTTCTTCTCTATTTTCTATGCATTGCTTTATTCTCTCAGCCTGCTGTTCTCTCTTGATAGCGCACTCACCCTCACGTTCGCTCAGTGTAGACAGTGCACAGGTTATTCACAATGAATGAATGAATAGTGCCATGTATTTGTACTCGTTGTTGGGTTATTTTAGCAATACCTGGATACTGGGACGATACAGCATCGCTGTATGAGTCAACACATCTGATTTGATGTTATTTACATTATGGTCTTGCTATATGGCAACAGTCGTCTTGTTTGTATTTACTTCCAGGTGACATCTGCGACAAAGAACTCTCCATTTAATTAAATTGACAAGATGCTATTTTTTATAAAGAGGGATTGCATTTAGTTTTTTTATTATCATTTAACGAAAGTTTTAGTCCTTCAGCTCTATGACATAATAGACTGTTCAAATAGTAATAAATAATAATAATAATTCATATTATTATTAGTAGTAGTAGTAGTAGTAATAGTACTAGTAGTAATACATTTATATTTGTTTGTTTCTTTAGTTATTATTTATTATTAATATTTATACATTTATTATTTTTATGTTATATATAACATGTATAAATAAGTAGGTATATTTTGTATTTATTATAATAATTATTATTAATTTATATGTATTTATGTAGTTATTTATTTTTAATATTTATAAATATATTATACTTCTATTGTATATAATATTTATAAATAAGTATTTATTATAATTATTATTGTTGTTATTATTATTTAAAACTCATTAACTTATTATTATTTCTGGTGGTATAGATGTAAATATCTGTTCTGTGCAACATACTTAAATATGCTGCTTCTTCAAGGTATCAAAAAATCAGTTTGATCTCTCTTTTATTATAAACAATGCAAAATCTTATATATTTTGCATTGTGTATGAAAACTTAGCAGCTTTAAATACTTAGGAAGGAAAAAGCGAATGAAATTATTTTGTAATAATCAATTTGTTACGTTGCTTAATGCCATTTTAAGCTGTGTCGACAGGGGTTGTAGCTTAATTTCAGTTAGCCTGAGAAACATCTGAATCGGGATTCAGTCAGTGCTGTGAGTCATTAATCCTCATTCATTTTAAAAGCTTTGACTACGGTTATTCAAGCCAGTTTAGCAAAGCCGCGCCAGGAAGCTTAAGGCAATGTAAAGCACAAACTCCTGGGTCTCTTCTCATCCCGAACAGCTGCTTTCAAAACACCTCTGGAAAAAAACACCCTCATATGGGACAAAAAGTGAATGCGTTTGTGCTGCCTAACTTTGCTACTGCATTCTCTTACAGTGACTGTAATTTACTGGATGAGAATTGGCGGCGTTCCAGAGCAAAAGTCTATAGATACTCACAAAGAAACCAAATTAAACTGCCCAAAGGGGAAAAATTGTTTAAAAGAAAAGCCCAGTAAATATTGTGAAATGCTGAATAGATCCTATATACTGTACATCACAAAACATCAGCAATTTTATAAGTATATTAAACCAAAATGTGACATTTCACTCATCAAATATAATGAAAAAAACAGCTGCTTTTAAACTTTTTTTTTAGAACACTTCTTTTGGTTGGTTAAACAAAAAGTCCTCCCAAACTAACATTGTTTGAGTCATAGTTGCTGTGTCCGGCAGGTTAGAAAACAACCACTAAATATCTTATTTACAGATGTCAACCCTTCTTTGCTTTCTCCACTGCAAAATCCAGCATAACTGTTACTCTGACCATTTGACATCGTGTGTGTGTGAGTGACAGGGAAAGCATTTTAAAGTGCACCTACGGAGGATGTCATGATGTTTCAGAATAAAAAAGTTTGACATTAAGTTGAGGAAACTGTGTTAAAAGTCTAAAAATTGAAGTCAAAATGAACCACAGCAGCACGAGAGGCCTGAACAGGAGAAATTACAATAACACGAAAAAGCACTTAAACATACAAGTTAACAATAATTTCACACTTTACCTTAAACAGAAATCGTGTTGTTTTAAATATTGCTATTTCTACATTACCGCACATTTCAATTTGAAATCTCAATTAGATGGTTCAATAAAAACCCACACAAACAAGTTAGGTGGAGCTGTGACTGAAAATTGAAAAAAGGTATATAAAATGTTAAATGTCCAGTGAATGAAATTTAACAGGATCTAGTGGTGAGGTTGCGAATTGCAACCAACGGCTCCCTCCACCCCTCCCTTTCAAAGCACTACGACAGTCACAAAGAATTAAGATGTCGTCAGGTTTTCTTTGCCGAAGGAGATATCGTATTTACAAAAGGCACTCGAAGTTTATCTGTTTAGGGCTACTGTGAATTCCATGCAAGGGGACCCGCGGTGTATGTATATAGAAAGCTCATTCTAAGGTAATAAAAAAATAACGCTTCATTATGTAATGTCTTTTTACACATTAGAAGACATAGTTATTGCATTTCTGTCAATAGATCCTCCAAAAAAATGACATATTGGACATTTAAACATTTAAAAGAAAGCAGTTTTTTGAAGCCATGGATTAGCAGCAGTGCTTGTTTGGGTAAGTCCTGTTCATCCGTTCTTTTCAATTTCTACAAATGAAAACATCAAAAAAGTAAATACAAATGATGTAAAATGATGACTTAAAGGTACAGTGCGGGATGTTTAGTATGATCTATTAACAGAAATGCAATATAACATACAAAACTGTGTCTTTAGATGTGTATAAAAACCTTACGTAATGAAAAGTTATGTTTTTATTACCTTAGAATAAACCAGTTGTATCTACATAGGGAGCGGGCCTATCTACATGGAATTTGTTATGTTGAGCAGCCATGTTTTGTACAGTAAGCTCTAACGGACAAACAGCTCTACAGAGCGCATTTCCTATATGTTGGTCTTCGTGTGTGTTTTTAGACGCAGCTTGCGTCATCACTGAGTTGAAGACGCACAAAGTAGTAAGTCGTAGTACGGAGAGAAGGAGGAGTAGTCGTCGTCTAGCTGAAGCAATTGATTGTTCTGTCTTAGAAGTTTTGATAAAATGGAGGACCATACGTATTGTGCACAAGAGCCGACAGAGCGTGAATCTCCGTCGTCAAAGAAGCGCAAACGTGATGCTGCCAGACGAATTAGAGACAAACGGCGGCAGAAATCCAGGATAAACATCGGTGTATCTATTACCAGATGGAAGGCACTGTTGAAAGACAAATGTTTTCAAGGCGACGCCGAAGTTGCCTGTTTTCTGATAGACTGGTAAGATAATTCAACATTTTCAATGTTTCCACTTTTTCAATGTTTACCAAACAACTGTTTTGTTGAAAGGGTAACGTTAGCATTTTATACAAATGGCCATATAACCTCCGAATAATAATGTTTTTCCGTCCCTGCGGTACGTACTCCGGTTGTTCCTGACTTTACAAAGGGGGAGACAAACGTATATTGCCTTACCTGCTTGTATCACTGCTATCCGCTGTCTCAGTAGACGACATCTTTTCTTACTGTTGCGGCCACCGTCGTAATTCGAAAGGGAGGGGTGGGCAAATGACTCAGAGATTCGTTGCAAAACTATAATACAACGCTAGTGGCCGCTGATTTTCAAGAACTGCGCCTTTAACATGGTTTGTCCTTCATTAACGCTGAGAGTTCAATCTAACTAAACAACCCAAGCAGAAATGCAGGTGTAGAAATGCAGAAATAACATTCTCCGGCTGAAAGATAAACACATACTGAAGCATCTTATGTTACAGGTATCAGCAGCATTTTAACACACACGCAAGCACGCACGCACACACACATATGCAGTCGTGGTATACCTCCAATGGCAGCTTCCTGCGGCTACAACACTATTAGTATTCCACACGTCATTATTTTAATATATCACCGCATTAAATTAAATTTCCCTAAGTGCCAGAGAGAAAGAGAGAGAGAGAGAGAGAGAGAGAGTGAGAGATGGAGGTTGTATAATGGCAGAGCAGACGTCTTTCTTGCACAAGTGTGGCATACATCAACATCTCCATAATGTCAGGAAAATCAGATTCACTTAAAGAGCATTCCTACCTGCAGGCCACAAACTGATCACATACAATCACCTCCTCCCCCTCCCTCTCCTCCGCACTTCGCCTGGAGAGTCTATTGATTTTTTTTAAACTTAGCGGCGACCCCCAGACCAGCCACCTGCTTCAGGCTCAAATCACTTTGTGGCTTCTATTATTGCTCCTAGTGGCCTACGGTGCATGCCAGCGGTACTGCTCTTTGTGCACTGCATCAGTATTCTGATGGAACGGGGGAATTTTCACTAATGCAACGGAAATGACTAACTGTGTCCTGGTGGCTTTGTTGTGACATCACAACGTCTTTCAATATTAGGAAACAATTTTATGCAGTTTAAATGATTAGAATTCTTCTATGTTATTCTAAGATTATAATTGAATCTTAGCCAGCATTGAATAAACATAAATGAGCTCTTCAAGCAGTCTACTATGAAAAATAAATATTTGTCAATATTTGTTTAGTCTGGGATCCAGTTTAACCACTGAAATTATTTACAGTAAAATTCACACAAGACTAAAATGATCTCCATCATGTAACATTGTCTAATCTATTATTCAATTGACTAAGATGTGATGGGACATGCAAATATACTGCATAGTTTTTTACAATACATTAATGCATTTGGTAGATGCACATTTGATGAAATGAAACCAATGACCATTTGAGAGCAAATTCAGATTTTAACAAATGAGAAAAAACACAAAAAAAAAACAGCTGCAGAGTGAAACCAGCCGTGGGTCAACAGCCGCGCATTGACTTAACCAATAAGAACTTAAACTCTCAACCATATTGAAGCAATGGACACTGAACTGTTTCCATCACGGGCGAATTATAAAGCCTATATGAGGATCTGGGGCAATTGGGTCAAATAATTCAATGCCTCATTCGTGGTGGGCTTGACTAGTAATTCAGCTGAATCTAATGTGGCAGTTGATGCATTTTTCACTTAATTTCTCTCTCTCTCCCTCTCTGCCTGTCTCCCTTCATTGTCTCAGTAGTTTACAGATTGACACTGTGAAACCTGTGCTGTGATTGGGCCTTAAGAATGTATGGTCGGATACAATGAACACATGTTTAAAGGGATAGTTCACCCAAAAATGAAAATTCTGTCATGAATTACTCACTCTCTAGTTGTTCCAAACCTGTATAATTTTCTTTGTTTGGTTGAACACAGAGAAAGATGTTTGGACGAATGCTTGCAACCATACAGTTCTTGGACTCCATTCACTACCATAGTAGGAAAAATTGCAATGGTGGTCAAAAGTGCCCCAGAACTGTTTGCTGTCCTACATTCTTAAATATCTTCTTTTGTGTTCAACAGAACAAAAATATAAAGAAATGTTTCCTACCATGGTAGTCAATGGGGTCAAAGAACTGTTTGGTTATAAGTATTCTTCCAAATATCTTTTCTGTGTTCATCAGAACAAAGACATTTATACAGATGTGGAACAACTCGAGGGTAGTAAATAATGACAGAATTTGTATTTTTGGGTGAACTATCCCTTAAATAGAAAACATGATATTTTGAAATATACTATACCACTGATGTATTCAGCAACTTGATCCACGCTGAAAAATAACATTGTGAGGTTATTAACATACAGACATCTTAAAGGAAAAATAGCCCTTAGGGTACACAGCACAAGTTGACCCCAGTGCATTTAACACAAAGTGACCACAAGGGCCCGTATGACCCCCGGGGTCAAACAGACCAACTAACCCCTCAATGCTGTCTGTTTTCATTGTTTTCGTATATTATAAGGTCTTTCACAACAGGGTTAACTATAGTGATGAATAAAGAAATCTTTGGGCCTTGAGGCGAGACCGTTTTTAAATAATGCAGTAGCAGAGCACATGAATATTCCTACAAGCTGCGATGGTTTGCTGAGGTGTCGAAACAGGCTGAAAAAAAAGACAGGAAGGGCAGAGTCTATGTGAAGGGTAAAGACCCCCGCTGTACGTTCGCCTTGCGAAGGGTACATCTGTCCGCCAAATTACCCACCCCTGCCCACACCGGGAATCCGTGCCAGGGAAAATCACTCTGCCCGCACAATAATTACAGCTGCATTCTAATGCTTTTCCAGAGAAATATATTGCAGCTGACAGACATATCGGAATGTGGGTTATCTCTACGGTTCACCATGCTAACATGATTCCACATCTAACCTCCCCCACTAGCCGTTTTACTCCATTTCTCATCTAAACACACACACACAGTCTCGAAAACTGATCACTACCTCTGTAGGCTGCCGTTTCTGTTCATCATGCAATAAAGCGAGGGAATTTTCTCTGTCTCTCTCTGACTCTATTCCCCCAAATCATTTCACTCCAATTTAATCCTGATGGTCTTTGGAATTGCCCTGTTCCATTAAACCCACTTTGTGCCACTTTGCTATCAGCAGTGTGTGCGATTGCGACTGTCATTAAACTTGGGAGGGGCTTAGCTAAATCTGCCGGGGCTCACCCAAGTCTCCTGGTGTCAAGTGGCAGTGTGTTAGTGTGTGTGCAGACTTCGTGTGAGGGCATCTCATTTAAAGACACAGGGTTATTAAACCCCCGCCCTATCAACACACAGAGAGGCCCATCTCTTATCTGCCAGAGGCTAATGTCATTAAGGCATTGAGCTAATTGAAGATTTCCTATCGTAACATTAATACACACACATGTGGTGGATAGGGAGTGTCTTTGTTTTTCAATCATGGGAGGTCTGAGGGGAAAAAGATTGTGGAAGTGCTACTAAGCCAACACACACACACAAGCACATTGTCGAAAATATCAATGAGTAACCGAATATCATTGAGTAAATTAAACCAGTTGACCAGTTTATTAGCAAACAAAACATTATATGTAATGTAAAAAATGCTATTTTTACCCTGCAAATAAATGTTGGGACTTATCTATCTTATAATCATTTTTATTGCAAAAAAACAGGCCTTTTCCTCAGAACTACAAAGAGCAATGCACATGTGGAAAATTTGTTTTTGTTAAAAGTGTCGTTTCATCTGACTGATTGTATGGCATTAGAAATTGGACAAAACTATGTGAGCGTGTAAACACAGTGCGCAAGCAGATTACAGCTGCGCGAGCACACTGAAAACGCTCGCACGTAAAATGTAAACCTGTAGAGATCGCAAATCTCTAATTTGAACACAAAAATCAAGATTGTGCATGTAAATCAAGACTTGCGAGGGGAAATAACAAACCCCTGAGTCAAAGCAGATTGCTCGCGCACACAGTATTGACTGCAAATGCTACTATACGCGCGCGCGTATAGTAGCATTCGGAGTCATTTTTACTTTTTGCACTAAGGGGGCGGGACACTGTGATTTTGTGACAACAAATGCCATTGGCCCTACTCCTTTCTGGAACTCCTGTTGTGATTGGCTGTTGCTGCCGCCCTCAAGTCCATGACAGAACAGGAGAGATGGCAGGAAATTGGGAAAAATAGGATCTGAGGAATTCACATTAAGTAATATTTTATATGTTGGCCCAAATGCAGGAAAATTAATGTGTGCTTCTTTAGAAAAGGCCAATGAAATTGGCGAATGAAATTTGCACGACGGACTCCGCCCCCGGATATCCGGGTATAAAATGGAGACGGCGTGCTGCATTCATTCACCTTTTGTTCTTCGGAGCCTTCACACTGATCGACTTCGAGACTTCAAACTCTACACCGAATTACTGCTGGAAACTTATGATGTGGTGCAGCGGACTGTCCCTTCCTGCAGCGACTTCCCCTGGGCATCTCAGCAGTTCCAGAAGTGTTTGAGTTTTTTTCTCTAAAAGAGCAAATTTCTACAGCGTGGCATGTCCCGCTGTTCTCCTGGGTGCAATACACGCATCGAGGAGGGGGACGGACACGAGGTCTGCTTCCAGAATGCTGGGGCAGCCCTTGTGGATATGTCCTGCCCGCACTGCGGGCGGTTGACGATTCAGACATTGCGTCACGGGTGGCTGTGTTCCCACACTTCCCGTTCCATGACAACAGTGGCTACAGCCCTGCCGTCCGCTACGGTGAGCAGCGAGGGTGATTTGAGGATTACTGTGAGCGCTAATCCGTTTGCACCTCGTCTCGCTCGTCTGACCATTCCCCATGAGATGGTCCCACCATCTTGTTCCTCAACCACGTATTCGGAAATGGTGCGTGATGATGAGATGTCCGTTGCAGCATCGGAGGGTGACTTACTGGCATCTGACTCCGACGATTGCTCGGAGCTCCCTCCCTCGGGGGGTCGAGCCCAGGAAGAAGCGGACGTCGAAATGTCAGCCATGCTTTCCCAGGCCGCCGGCATTGGGTTGCAGTGCACCGCACTGCCTCTCCCAACGCCCGCAGCTGGATACATGGTACCTCGGGTACCATGGTACCACGCCCCCAGTGCCGTGTTTTCCTGGAAGTTCATGAGGAACTTAGTACAGCTAGAGGATACGTCGATGTCCCCCAGGGGCTCGACCAAGACTCCCGTCCAAAGCATGTAGGTTTTTTCGGCATCTTAGGTGTCGAGAGCTTACTGTGCTGCGGGCCAATCTGTCCCCTCTCTCCACGCTATGGCCATCCTGCAGGTCCATCAGGCCAAGGCGTTGAGAGAGCTCCACGAGGGTAAGACCGACCCAGCGCTTATGCAGGAACTCCGCGCCCTCACCGACCTCGCTCTACGGGCGACCAAGGTGACCGCGCGGGCCCTGGGTCAGGCGATGTCCACACTTGTGGTCCAGGAGAGACACCTCTGGCTGAACCTTGCACAGATGAGTAATGCCCAGAAAGTCAGCTTTCTCGACGCACCCATCTCGCAAGGGGGGGCTGTTTGGTGATACTGTCGAGCCGCAGTTCTCGACAGTAAAGGAGCAGACAAAGGATATCAAGCATATCCTCCCCCGCCGCGACTCGGCCGCCCTCTGGCCGTCAAGATCCCGTGCACCGTCTGCTTCCCAGCAGCCCTGGTCCTCTTTGACACCCTCCGGCTCCGGCGCCCCCCACTCAGGCGTCCCCTCGGAGGAAGAAGACATCGAAGAGGAGACCACCACCTCGTCAGCAGCCGCGGCGGAAGCCGAAGCGGCCCTCATGGGAAGACCCCAGGGAGATCGAGAATACAGGCCCGACCCCAGCCATTCCATCGGTGGTTGGTCGATCCGGGATGGTTCCTGCCCCGTCCCAACAGCCCACTTCTAAGAGTTATCTCTCTCTCTGGGTGTTTATCACAGCCGCTCTCACCCTCTACACGACGGTGTTCGGCAACTTGACGTTGCATCACGGCGAGACCCAATGTTGAGGTTAATCAGCAGCCTAAGCACTCTCAATCGACGGTGCGTTGTGCTACATCATCGTCTGGGTATTATCACAGCCGCTCTCACCCTCTACACGATGGTGTTCGGCAACTCAATGTTGCGGCGAGACCCAATGTCGAGGATAATCATCAGCCTAAGCACTCTCAATTGATGGTGCGTTGTGCTACATCACCACCAGGCAGGAAAAAGAGCAGAGCCGATCTCCTCTCCGAGGGTCCCCCCATGGCGAGGGATCCGCACTGCCAGCCATCGAACCACCCCCTGGGAGGTCGATGAAGCAGAATGTACCCCTAGCCTCCCTGTCTCGGTCCCTGGGAGCCTGACAAGAGCTTCCCAAACCATCAGGGTGACTACGGGATACGATCCATCTTGGCTACGTGATCCAACTCCCCAGATGCCCGCCCAAGTTTCGGGGCATCCTCTCAAACCTCAGTCAGAGGCAAGGATGCTCCTGTGCTTCATAGAAATCGACCTGAAGGACGCTTACTTTCGTGTCTCGATTCTCCCTTGTCATCGCCCGTTCCTACGGTTTGCTTTCGAGGGTCGGTCATATCAGTACAGAGTCCTCCCTTTCGGTCTGTCCCTGTCCCCACGAGTCTTCACGAAGATCGTGGAAGCCACCCTCACTCCCCTCAGGGAGTGTGCGGGTACTAAACTATCTCGATGACTGGCTCATCTTGATACACTCGCGAGATCTGTTATGTACACACAGGGACCTAGTGCTTCGGCACCTAGATCGATTGGGACTACAGGTAAACTGAGAAAAGAGCAAGCTCTCCCCTGTGCAGAGCATCCTCTTTCTTGGTATGGAACTCAACTCTGTCTCCATTACAGCGCAACTGACTACACAGCGTGCTCAGTCAGTGTTGAACTGCCTGGAACATTTCAAGCAGTCAGCGGTCCCCCTGAAACAATTTCAGAGGCTCCTGGGACGGCATCCTCCTCGGGTTGATGCACATGAGACCACTCCAACACTGGCTACAGTCTCGGCACGGATGCTCTAGCGCACAGCTGGCCGTGGGACAAGCGGAAGTATGCCTTCCCCCCAGTGAGCCTGAGACCCTGTGCAAGGTCAGGGAAGAGGAGCATCAAATGCACTAGTTGTGCCATACTGGCCCAACCAGACTTGGTTCTCGGAGCTAATGTTCTTGATGACAGCTCCCCCCTGGCCGATTCCCCTGACGAAGGACCTGCTTTCCCAGGGGAAGGGCACGTTATGGCAGGCCAGACCTCTGGAACCTCCATGTCTGGCCCCTGGATGGGACAAGGAGATCCTGAGTGGCCTACCCCCTCAGGCTAGGGCCCTGGCCACTAGGCGACTATACACCGATACGTGGTGCCTCTTCTCATCCTGGTGCTCTCGGAGTTGCTCGATCGGGAACGTGCTTTCCTTCCAGAGACTCGAGAGTAATCTCTCCCCTTCCACACTGAACGTGTATGTAGCCGCCATTACCGCTCATCACGACCCAGTTGCTGGTAAGTCTCTAGGACAGCACAACCTGATCATTTGGTTCCTAAGGGGCGCGGGAAGGCTTTGTACCCTCTTGAGACCTTGATGCGGTCCTGGATCCCCTCGGAGATACTGCTCTTTCTCACCTCACGATGAAGACGGCTCTCTGGATGGCGCTCAAGAGGGTAGCGGACCTACAAGCATTCTCCGTGTCCACAGATTGCCTAGAACTCGGGCCCGGTGATTCTCACGCTATCCTGAGATCCCGGCCCGGCTACGTGCCCAAAGTTCCCACCACTCCCCCTAGACACCAGGTGGTGAACTTACAGGCGCTCCCCACCGGGGAGGAAGACCCAACCCCAGGAGCTCTGAGCCGCAGGAGCTCTGAGCAGCTCTTTGTCTGTTTTGGAGATCAACAGAAGGGGAGGGCTGTCTCAAACAGAGATTGGCACACTGGATCATGGACGCCGTCACTACCGCGTACCTGTCCTAAGATCGCCCGTGCCCACTGGCAGTGAGAGCTCACTCCACGCGGAGTATAGCCTCCTCGTGGGCACTGGCTCGAGGTGCCTCTCTGGTAGACATCTGCAGAGCTGCGGGTTGGGCTACACCCAACACCTTCGCGAGGTCCTACAGCCTCCGCGTAAAACCGGTATCAGCTCGAGTCTTGCAGGGCATCAGGTAAGACTGGCGGCCGGTAGGGTGTACGCCTATGACAGTACCTTCCCCCCTTTCTTCTAGGTGGGTCAGAGTAATAATTTAGCCTCCCTTCTTTCCCCACTGGGTGAAGAACAGGCTAAGCAAGCACCTCCTGCAGGCAGCCTGGGCAGAGCAGCCCTGCCCCTTAGGCCGGGTACCAACTGAGTTATCCACAACATAGCTCTAACCGGACCTAGTGCTACCGGACGTTGTAACCCCCCAGCAGGGAGGTTCCGTCTGATGTATCCTCATGATTGGTTCCCACCTTGGTAACCCATGACCTTCCCTAGGTGGACCTCCACCTTGCGGTTAACTCCTTCAGTCCGCACATTTCTCTCATGACTTCTCCCCTAACGGCGAGACCATGTTGGTATCTCCACTAAACTCCTCCCTACGGTAGGAAGTGGTCTCTGTAGCGCTTCCCCCACTTGAGGAAGTAGCGCTTACCCAGTGGCCTTACGGTACCAGAAGAAAACAAGGCCACCGCCTGTGAGGTAGGACCCCCTACCTACCCACTGGTAGGTTACAATTTCGCAGTAGCGCTTACGGCTGACACGCCCAGGCCAGTCACCGACGCTTCGCTAGAGATTGTGACAGGGCACAGCGTTGTGGCATTTTCCATAGGAACCCCATCTGTCGGCTCGACACAACGTCGAGAGACCGACAGAAAGGGAACGTCTTGGTTACGGATGTAACCTCAGTTCCCTGATGGAGGGAACGAGACGTTGTGTCCTTTATGCCACAACACGTGCTGCCCGCTGCAGCAGTCGTGAGAGGTTCTCAGGCTCCTCAGAACAAAGGTGAATGAATGCAGCACGCCGTCTCCCTTTTATACCCAGATATCCGGGGGAAGAGTCCGGAAATTTAATTCGCCAATTTCATTGGCCTTTTCTAAAGAAGTCGGAAGCGATAGGTTCTCAAGGACGAACCCCATCTGTCGGCTCGACACAACGTCTCGTTCCCTCCATCAGGGAACTGAGGTTACATCCGTAACCAAGACGTTTTGTGTTCAAGTTAGAGATTTGCGATCACTACGTTTACATTTTACGCGTGAGCGTTTTCAGTGTGCTCACGCAGCTGTAATCTGCTTGCGAGCTGTGTTTACACGCTCACATAGTTTTGTCCAATTTCTAACGCCATATTCATGTTATAAATTATACCATACACATAGGCAGAGAGAGAGAGAGATCTGCAGGAAATGCTACCTGAGCTCAAAGAACTCAAATACAGCGCAAGAGAGAACTCAGTGAAGTGTGAAACTCTGCAATGGAACAAATTATCTAAAAGTTTTAAAGGAAATAAGTGTTGGAGAAATCTGAAGGAAACAGGACTAAAAACTCAAACTCAAATCTAAAATGAAATAAAAACTCAATATTTACTACATTTAATATGTGGTTAATGCAAATTGTTTGTTTTAATAATAGTTCGCTGAAAAATAACATTCTGCCATCATTTACTCGCACATCACTGTCTTTTGTTTGTTTGTTTTTTTAAGTGTATTTCTTATACAACACTCTCAGATGGCTTCAGAAGCTCCAGTCTCCAACTAACTGCATAGCAAAGGCATGAATAATCCATTTATTTTTGTTTGACAAGAAAAATGTGTCTGCTAAATGATTAAATGTAAATCTAAAATGTAAATGAGAACCGAATTTTGAGTAATTTTAAGTAAAAGAAAACTTAAAAAAAAATAATTTGGGGGGATTACAGTAACAATTTCAATTGCAGACAACCGAAGGGTACCAGTTGTGTTATACAATATGTGAGGTAAATATTTGTACATGCATGCTTGGATTATTTTTTTCTGTAGGGTTTACAGTATGATGCCTTACTAAGACTATTTACCGTATTCTGTCATTCAGTGATCTCTCCATCCATCTTTGGCACTTTCTCTATAGTATCCACATCTCCATCTTTCTCTCATGCATGCTGAGACTTGGTCATTTATCCTGTGGTGGTCAGTGTGGCGGTTTAAAAGGGCCCTGCTCAAACTCACGCATACACACACAGTGTTCCTATGATGGAATGCACGGGTACAATGAAGTGTCTGGGCATTAGACCCTGACTGTGCACCAGGGACGGAAAGGCCGAGTGTTTCCTTGTCTTGCTATTTACATTACATACAAAAAACGAGAGAAAAATGTTCATCTCTTTTTCAGCACAGATACGTACACACAACTCTGAATCCATCCCTGCGCACAGAGATAAGAATGAAAAAATAGATTCGTAGATGGAATTCCCCATACAAGCAAGACAGAGGGAGAGAGAGCAAGCTGCTGAAAGTCATTCTGAGCAAAGCCGCAGAGTGGATTTCCCAGGCAACTATTCAAAAAACAGAATCAGTTTCCTACAGTACAAGGGCAAAAGGCTTTGCAGGCGGAGAGCGCAGCGCTGGCAACTTACAGGAGAAATCTCTCCCAGCCAGGGCAATAACACTGAGAGATCGCCTGTGACATTTCGCTGTAGCTCCCTGGCATGTAATCAGTATGGAAAGACACCCAGGCTCCCGAGCTCAAGGCTGATCTCCTATCTGTCCAGGCTCTCCGAGATGCATTTACCACTGTTGACTTTCATGAATAAACACATAAACATATATAGGCTATAGAGTTCCTGGCTGAAGGACAGAGTGAGTGGTATAGAGAGGGTGTGGAGGAAGGGTTGACAGGTTGGAATTGTAAGGTTTAGGTGTTGGATGCAGGTGTCGGCACATCTGGATCTGGCACCGGCTTGATTTCCCTGATTCAAACGAGCTGCGAGCCAGCTGACACACTTTGGACAAACCATCACACCACAGATGTGTCATTCAAACAGAAGAACACCATAACATGCAGCCATAACTGCAAAACTATAGGAAATGATAATCTTGTATGTTCATTCTCCCTCTCACCAAAACACATTTTAAGTAATCGTAGTAACAGTGATGACGACAAGTGAGATGTAAGATCTGATTGTGTGGAAAAATCGGTGAAATTAATTTTAACTTGGGTTAAATGTTGCTGAGAGCACTACACACTATTATTGGTAACTGAAAACATTGCTTGATTAACCAAATTATTTAAAGACCCCATGAAACCACGTGCTTTAAAGAGATAGTTTACCCAAAAAAGAAAATTCTGACAACATTTACTCACTCATGTCATTCCAAACCTGTATGGCATTCGTTCTTCCGCAGAACACAAAATAAGATATTTTGAAGAAAGTTGGTAACTGAACAGCGCCGGCACCCATTCACTTCTATTGTATGGACACAATTCAATGCAAGTGAATTGGTGCCAGTTAACAACATTCCTTCAAATATTGTCTTTGGTGTTCTGGGGGGAAATTCAAACAGTGAGTAATAGGTGAGTAAATGATGGCAGATTTTTGTGAACTATCACAATATGTAAGATTTGTGCGATAAAATTCACAAAAACAACTAGTACAGTGTTAAGTATTTGGTTCTTTTGTGTACTTAAATTATCACAAATAATTTCAATGTTTCAATACAGAGAAATTCGCTATTTTAACCATTTTACATCCTCATTGTGTCTGTCGATAGTGTCATGTCCACGTTTCCACTTTTACTGCCGTAAAAATTCTGCAGTTGTATGACATCAAAGTTTCACAAAAGCGATTCGAAAGCAGTACTGTTATGTTGTTCTCACGGCACTTCAGTGTAATACGCCATTGTGAGTCCCATCTGTCCTTCTCCAACTTTGTTTCAATAGAAAAATGCTGGCACAGGAACAAAAAATGCATTCGTCGAACCATTTCATGATGTCTTTAATACACAAGCGCACAAGGGACAGCCAATGCAAAGAACTTGGTTAGCACAGATTCTGTACAGACCAAAAACTGACACCCTACAGACCTTTTGGACATCTCTGGAACAATGTAGATAACCATAAATGAAAGACTTCAGCAACTCATTTAGTTAATTCAGACAAAACCACGTTAACCATTTTGAGCGTCTCAATAAACAGCAGAAGCGGCGTTATACTGACTACAGCCGTGTCGTGTCTTGCCCTTAGGCTAATATCTGACAGAGAGAACCACCAACTGGCAGCATATGCACACCGCCATATCCCTGACAAATCTACACTGACATTAGCGGAGCAAACCTCAAATCTTTGATTGTGTGTGGGTATATCTCTATGTGTAATTGTGTAAAGCTTTGCCATTCCTGTCCTTACATATAACAAACGGTAACAGCTCACACAGACTGTGGTTCCTCCCCCTCTCACGGCCGCTGCGAAGAAATACGGGCGTTTCATTTCAGCTGGATAATGGTGCTCAGAGAGGGCCGCGCATACTAAAGAGATGAAGCCCACTCTGATATACAAGCACACCGGGGCCCCACTGAGCAGGTCACGCTGAATCTTTCTTTCCCTCTCTCGAGTGGATGAAAGAAAACAGATTAAAACCAGTCGAGAAAAAAAAAAACTGTAAGAGCTGAATTAATCAAATACATTTTGTTGTTCGAAAAAAAGCAATTCAGGCCTCAGGTCAAGAGACCATTTTGTACCTTCTGAATTTCCTGCTAATTCTCAAGCAACAAAGACAAAAGGTTTTCTTTCATATGGAAGCAGAAGTGACACTAGACTAGGTTACAATCATGTTTTTTGATGCTATGTGGACATCAACTATTTACAAATTGTTACAAAAGAAGAATTGAAGAAGAATGTTTTAAAGCATAAATGCACAAAAGGCAGAGATGTAAAATACAGGCCTAAAAAATGGCATTTATTATTCCTTTTCCATTTCAGCTCTTTTCTAATCTCTGCTTCTTTCCCATCGCTGTCTATAAACGTCAGAGGTAAGCTGGAACACAACTGGGATCTGGTGATGCAAAGCATAAAACATGGTAAGTGGGCATCAAATAGTCTCAAAAAAGATTCAGACCCAGGAGAGTAATTGAAGTGCGAGTTCAAGTGTGTATGGGGGTAAATTAGACTAGAAAAAAACTGATTTAATTGAAGTGTTAATGTACTTAGACTGTTGCACGTGCCGCATTTTGAGTTTCTCCCACAATCTCTGTTTGCAATGCAGCACATCAAACCCGCTGAGGAGCGGGTCTCTCCCAGGACTAAATTATCAACCATTGACTTTTTGTCTGACTTTTTCCTCCCTTTTGTTTCTAAGGGTGAGCTGAAGTCAGCAGAGCGTTGCGTTCCTCTATACTGCAGTGAGAGATGGGACCGCAGCGCCCGTTGAGGGCGAGTTAATTTGTCTGATTCAGACAGAAAACATAAGCCTGCTTCTTTGTTTATTGTTCATGGAATAGGATTTAAATAGTCAGACGGGGAACCGGTGACTGGTTTTGTGGTAAATGAATGTCAGAGGAGGAGAACTGGTCCTGTATGGAGAAATTCACGGTCATGAGTTCTACTGAAACCGCAGCCCTCTGCAGTCAGTGTGCAACTGTTATGCAAATTGTTAGTTATGTACTCGAAGGCAAATTCAATAGGCAAGAACAGAGGAACAGAAGGCCGGAGGGGACCTGCTTAAAGTGTGGTAGTGGGGGGAGGAAGCAAAATGAACAATATGAGACGTTGTGTTGGTCTACTATAAAAACCATGTTGGTTGGCTAGGTTGAAAATTGGGTGATTTCAGTTCAATTTGGACACGACCATCATCTCGATATCAAAATACGTCCCAAATCTTGTTGTTTAGGTTGCTTAAAAAGCCTGGTAGGTGTACCACCACCCAAACCACAACATAACCTATGAGATTTTCAAAGGGGATGCTAACTTGTTTGTCTGCTTAAGTGTTGATTGATGTTTCTGTGTCCATTTGGATCCATAGAGCTGTACAAACAGATATTTGCCATTTCAAGAAGATTACTGGGCAGTTTAGCAGGTGTCAATGTATAACCTGTGTACAGTACATCTGCTCTGTATCAAAACCTAGTGATCTGGCTATGGCAACATTTTAAACGCATCATGAGTATGCTTACGACACAGGGGCAGTTTCTAATGCCAACTTAATTGTGCTAAGATTGGCCAATTAGAGCATGCCATGCATCTTTTGCACAGATGCCAATCCCAGAACACATAGCGACCAGCTCATTAAATCCAATGTGGGTATGTGAAATTTTGATTATAAACATACTGTAAACTAAATTAACTGAGTCTTATGCTTATAAGAGCATTGTTATTAGATTAGCATGTTGCTAATGTAAAATGCTATTGAAATTATGTGTGAGTGTATGTGTCAACAGCACTGTTTGTGTGGCGTGTAGAATTGCTTCCTATATAGGGCATTTCAGAATGGTCACTCATTAGGCTCTATGACCAGCCTACTTAGACAGCAAGGTAGTTCTCTATTATTTGAGTCAAAGCTATAGTGTCACAGACATTGTACATACATAGACAAGTAAGTAAGGGGCCTAATGCTTAACATCAAAGCACAATACACACAACAAATCTCATGATGGAAAAGTTGTGACCCATAATTACAGCGGCTCTGCCCTCAGGCTCACCATGTCTATAGTCCGATGCCATCCTGTGGGTGAGGCCGTTCCTGAGCTCTAATTAGTGGGAGCAGATAATGTCACACATAACAGACGGATCAATACGGAGGACGAGGAACAGCAGTCAATGCCTCTCCATGCTGGCCAGATTTCCGAGAAGGGACATCCCCCACTTAACAGCTCTACTTCAGGAATCCCCAGCACCTCATGCTCTGATGAAAACACCACAGGTAACACACACTTCTCTGATGACCAAAGTTCTCCATTTTGTCCATTAATATATAAACAACCTTGACAGTGCTCTCACTCATTGGCCATAATACACAGTTGTTAATTCACTTCTGTGCTTAATCTGTTCACACAGACTTCACTGATTACAGGAGTGACAACCGAATTCACTCCAGAAAAATTGGTAGTGACAACTAAATTTGTTATTAAATCTGCGTTGCATGTACAGACCTCACCTGAAAACTAGCTGATAATGATGTAGGCTATTTAAAACACATCAGTGATGTTTGTCTCTTATCTCTATGTGCAGTGGAAGCAAATCACAAGGTGTATTTGTGCATTTTCCTCATTTGGATACTTTTGCACCAGTCTATTTTTTTTACTGTAGTACTGTAGTTCTTACCAACACTGCAGTTTAGGAGTAATTCATATCGTCTAAAGAAAGTCTGCTGTTGAAAAACATGTGCTTAATATGCATAATATAAAACGGTCAGTTCTGGTCCTTGATTCTGATTGGCTGAGCGGAGTTCTAAGCCGTTATAAAATACCCCAATATATAACGGCTGACCGCACCACATAGCCTAAATATCATTTTATTTACTTTATTTTATGAAACCTTGCTAAGCATATGGAATAACCGTTTTATAAAAGCAATAAGCCCCACGAAGCAGTGGGTTACAGTGCATTTTATAACAGCTACGGGCGTTGTGGCACGCTTATTGCTTTAAAATACACTGTGCATCTGTTGGTGGCAGTTCAAAAATGTAGTGGCACTCCTTTTAGGAAAGTCTCTCAAGGTTCTGGCCATATTTTCTGCGGTCAGTCTTTAAAAGCACCAAACGAATCCAATAATTAGTTTTAACACTACATATAGTGAAACAGCAATCTGGAATGGGTTGCCTTTGAACTATGCAAGTCAAGCTCAAATGGATTAGTCCTAATTTTGCTTATACATACTGCTTCCCAGGAGACATGTCTTGATACGTGCCCGATCTCTCAGTTTTACATTCCCGCAAAACAAAATCCAGCTTGTAGAATGAATAAATGAACACAGTGTAGAGAGCGAAACAATGTTGGCTTTGAGGGTTCCCACACTCTGTGTTCAGTCTCCATGGAGATGTACTGTTGCCTGCTGGGCCCATTCAGGCAGAAAGGAAAAACCTTCGATACACATAGAAAAGTCCGGAACACCACCCAAACACAGTACAGGAAACTTATAGAATAAGCATGATATGTGATGTCGTGAAGGTGAGGCTACTACAACAGCATATTTTTAAACAACAATGTTGTGAATTTATTGTATATTGCACAAATCTATTTAGCTGTTGTGTCAAAAAAAGCTAAAGGCATTAGGAAAGTTTTATATATACTGTATATTTAGTAAAAGTTTTGATTTCCCTCACATGTATGTTGTTCCAAACTAGAACTTTCTTCCTCGGAAGGGAGATAATTGAACAAAGAACTGCTTTGGTGGCCTCAATACAATGAAAGCACACTAAGACTCATTGAATTGTGCCAGCTGCCATAACAGCTTAAGTCATGTTGAGTTGACACCTTGTCACATAACGACATTAACAGCATAAAAGTTCTCTGTTGAAAATCGTTCTGCGCCTCCAGATGTGGCGTAAAAAATACAAATGATATCATGACGTGTCATGGCAGGTGGCAGAGTTTTACTTTGCAATATAACATTTATGAAATATGAGACATGGAAATGATCAGCAATCGACACATACTTTTTGCAGACACTTTAGTTCTTTATTAAATGTTTAGGTGGGTCATAAAGTCGATCCATTGTATGGACTCTACCCTATCAGGTATTTCTGAAATCATCTGTCATATTATGTTTAGAAAAAGGTAATATCGGGTATTAACATGATGGTCTGTGATTATGTGAATAGTTTTGGGTTAACTAAGACGATTTCATTGAGTAACGTGTAGGCTAGCAAGACTAGTTACCCTTTAAAAAGAATGGTCTTAAAAAGCATTCAACTAAAAATAAATGAAAATGACATCTTAACCACGCAAACTGATGCGTGACATATAAGACATTTGCACTGACCTACAAATGAGGGGCTGTCAATGAACACGTACCTGACATCTGGATCGGATAAATAAAAAACTGTGACGCTAATCTTTCTCACCCACGACATACTTACGTGTGGGAGCGTAAGGGTCAGAATAACACCGTGAAGAGCGTTGCTTTAAATCGGTTAAATAGGAACTGGCATAGCCTACAGGGACTGCTTTGCGCAACGTGTCCAGTATTTCCAGACATGATTATGACTCATTGACAAATGACTAAACACACAGGGAAAAAATACTATACCGAGGCACGATCAATGGAAATTATAATTTACGCGTGTGCCCTTCATCAAAAGAGTCCACGCTCGAAGTGGAGACGCACGGGATCCGAGATTCGTTACTTTCCAAGCCATTTTTCTACTGGCTAAACGTTTTTTTCCTCTCATTTTCAAACTGCCCCCGCTCTCCGAGCAAGCCCAACCGTCGGTCCACAGGCAGTCAGAAAATGATGCTCCCTGTCAAACCACATCATCCTCACGCGCACTCGTTCATACAGCCTCAAACATCGTGGGAACATATAGGCTACTCCTCCTGCTCAACGGTCCACAAGAAACGCTAAACAGAGACGCTTTACGCGGTCGCCGGTGAGCTGAGTCAGTTGATTGTTGGAGTGCGAGTAACGGAATTCTTGCCGCCCGGTGGTTCCCTGTGACACACGAGCGCACACACACATACGGGCGACGCGATGCGGGCTTCCGCTGCCGCGGAGCCCCTGCGGACGGATCACAAGTCCTTTTGCCAAACTCAAACCCACACAAACAACATCTACACGTCTATAATTTCACGACAGCCGCCTGCTCGTAATACACAATGTGGGGAAACCTTGCGCAAGCGTGTCTTGAACTCGTACTCGTACCCGAGCACCGATAGCGCTCGGTCAGTGCAACAAATCTTTATACGAGTGTGTGTTCATGTATACACATATAGCCTAAACCAAGCCACTGTATATGAGACCTCAGGTCAGCAGTGAATTGATAGTGTTAAATATGAAGTGTTGTAGTAAATCTCAGTTGATCAATAGCCCTCTCGCTGTCCACGCAGGACAGAACACGAATGTCAATGCAGCAAACGCCGCTCCTCTCCGATCACTCCAAATGCGCTTCGACCCGCAAACACCGTCAACTGGTGGCAGCGTTGGTTGGGCTCATTTCACCCGCAAATCAAAACCGGAATAACTGTTTAATAATAGATCTAATAGCTTTACGAGATACGTGGAACCAATGAACCGACACAACTCCATCACCAAAGCGCTGAAAGACGTTCCCATGTTCCACATGGATAAGTTTCCTTGCAATGCCATCAGCTCAGTTTTCTCTTTCCACACGTTATCGTAAACGCATCTATAGGACAATGCAGATACGAATGCACCTGATTTTTAATCTTACCTTTAAACCGGTGCGTTCAGATCCCATATTTCTCATTATAAAAATCCACGCGCAATCTGTATCCAGTCTCCACCGCGGTCCTCACGTCTGTAGAAGAGCAGTAATCCACTTTCCCATGCCGGGAACAGATAGCCACAAACCTGGACTACATCCTTTCTATCGCACACCAAAACTGATGGGATTTTTGCGCTTCTTTTACCCTTTACCCTGTTCTTTCTCTCCGCTGTTCCAGCTGAAGTTGCCTGGTTACCTCTCTCTAAAAGCGCCGCTCCCGCAGCCAATCACGAGCGCGAGTGCGCGTTAACCCGTGGCGCGCCGAGCTGTCCTGGTTTCTTGGTTTCAGGGGAAACGCAAAGAGTGGGAGGGGTGAGTGAGACTTTCAACGCCAAGAAGCTAAGATGCGCAAAAAAAATATAAAGACAGGGCGAGAATAAGTGGATGCGTGTGAGAGAGGGAGACATGGAAATCATTTTATGTGCTGACCGAGACTGACGATGCTCCTTCCAGCACAAAGTTACTTTGCACATCACCAACAGAGTAAAAGTGTGCCATGAAGAACAGGTGCACGGGGACACCACATGCAACCATAACCAAAACTCAAATTCAACTAGATTTTTGGTTTTGGCAACTAATAATCTTAAACCAGCTACCCAGTAGCCGATGGAGAGTTGGGAGTTTTGTTTTAACCTTCTGAGTCACCTCATCATGCAGAGTATTGATTTTAATTCCATCCTCTTCTCAGTTAGGGGCTGCCAAGTACACTACGCCCTTTTCACTCTCAATCACTGTAAACTGGACCAGGCAGCTTCCGGCTCCACACTGATTCAAAACAGCCGTATGGATTGCATGGTGGTGAAATGTATCCAATGAGGGAACACTCAGGATCGATGATGCCAAGCATAATCAACAAGCTATACAAATGTATTCAGAGAACTCATTGAGAGGAATGTGTTACAAATGTAACGCCCCTACTATAAAGTGCCCAAGCATCTGCAGCACTGCAGCAACATGATTTCAATTTCAGAATGTGCTTGTCATCACCCTGTTAGACAGAATTTAGCCTACTAAAGTTAGTTTATTTAGCTTTCTATATTAATGTATCTAAGTGTGGTTGGTTAGACATAAAGTCTCCAGCATGAAGTTCTTGAAGTTCAACCGTTAAGGCATGGTGCTAGCAAAGCCTATAAGTCATGGGTTTGATTTCTAGGGAAATGTACTTTTTATGCAGTTCACTAGAATTTTCATCTGCTACAAGTGTCTGAACATCATACATTTACATTTTCTATGTTCTGTAGACCCGCAACCACTTCTTCATTGTCCACCACGAAACAAAAGCAATACAATATAAAAAATACATATTTATTGTATATAAATCTTTCTTTCTGTCTTTCATAAACCCTGTACATGAAGTTAAACTCTTCTGATGTTGATAAAACTCCTTACTATTAATTAATCTTTTTGATTAATCTATCTGCCATGATTTAGTTTTTGAGTAAATGTCAAAACTTAGGAACTTAGGTTTTTACAGGTGCAGTGTTCCAAGTTTTTCTGTCTCAGGGGACTCAATTGAGTATGGTGGATGGCAGTACTGTATTTTGAACGTATTCCTGCAGGGCGGCGATATAGAGCTTCTAATGCCTTCTTTCTTTCTTTCTTTCTTTCTTTCTTTCTTTCTTTCTTTCTTTCTTTCTTTCTTTCTTTCTTTCTTTCTTTCTTTCTTTCTTTCTTTCTTTCGCCATGGAAAGTAAAACTTTATTAAATATAATGTAGAGATCACTGACAGAAAAAAAGGTTAAAGGGGAACTCTCATCACCAGTTTTCTATGCGTTAGAATTCATTTTCATTACATTCACCATAATTCTCTATATTTCACTCTCACTCAGTCTTTCATTTTTCCCAATTT
Organism: Triplophysa rosa; assembly: GCF_024868665.1. Classification (NCBI taxonomy): domain Eukaryota; kingdom Metazoa; phylum Chordata; class Actinopteri; order Cypriniformes; family Nemacheilidae; genus Triplophysa; species Triplophysa rosa. The sequence continues at coordinate 17,160,746 of NC_079904.1, forward strand.
CTGCTTTTTCTGTCATCTCCTGCCTTCTTGACATTTCCCTCTGTTTCCTTCCATCTCTGCTTTTGCTTCTTATTCAGTGGTGGGATGTGTATTTCATTGCCACTGTTTTTTAATGCGGAGCTGTTTTCAACCAATATTTTAATCCTCCCTGAAACCCTCCCCCTCTCACCATCCAAGCATACACAAGCCCAAACCCCCTCCTCATCCTTTCCCTCCCCTCATCTTTCCTCCATCCCTAAATCTATAGGAGATAAAGAATAAAACCAGTCCATCACATTAAAAGGACCAGAGATGATAGTACAGTATATGCTGTGACAGATTCAAGAAAACAGCTTAACCTCAGCAAGGCAATAAGAGAATCAATACAACCACAATCCTAAAATTCGATCATCCAGGTAATACACATCGCTTCGCTAGCACACTTCACATGATGCTGACCTGTCAACTCTCCTTGAGCTAAAGAACTTTGCAGGCATAATAAACACTGAGGAATTTCTTCTCAAGGTTAATGATCTTATCTGGCACCCTCATACTGAACATTTTAATGTTCGGGACAGGTATGGATGTAGAATAAGTTGCGCTCTTAGTCTAATACCATTCTGTCAATAAACATTCCAGTTTCTGTACGATGGAATTACAATGAGGACATTCCAAATGTATGGATCTTTAGCGGTGCATTCCCATCAGATGTGATATGACAAGGGTGAGTGAAACCGAACACATTACTTTCTAGAAGCGCAACGCACCAAAGCACGCATATCGATCCGTCCAGAGGAGAGTTTTTTGGCATGCCCATTTTCTTCTGATCGAGGGGATTATTTTACCTCTGACCAGCTAGCGGCTTGTTTAAAACATGTGTGTATGCGGCGTGAGTGCACACACACGCTGTTAGCACTAACCTTCCTGTGGTGGAAAGCTCATTTGTCATAGTAAATCAGTCCGTGAAGGCGTGGAGGGCTTTGAACAGTGGTCGAGCTGATCAGAGGCTTCTTTATGATGGATGGATGGATAAATTGAAACACAGAAAAGATGTGAACACACACAGTTTCCTACACCCATGCTCCACTATTTCATCGCCCAGCTGTTGTTGTTGGATAGCTGAAGGTTACATGTGTTATGCATTGATCAGCTATGATTCCTGCACTACTTTAAGTTGTTCCCTGGCTTATACAGTATGTGCAGGGTAGCAAAACTACATGGCCAAAATAATGAAGAGATGGTTGACAGCTTAGGGACTCTGCCTTGCTGAAGAGAGACGAAAGTGAGGACAAATTTATCAGAGACTCCCGACACATGAGTCCAATGCTGGACTCATACACACTCCACTGCTGTGAGAACACCTGATGTCAGAAATACATCAGGTACAACCTGCCCACAAACACACTGACATGAATCTGCAGAAAATATTCAGGAATTGCACTTCATGGAGACCTAATTCGTAACACATTCTATTACACCTTTTTATTAGATGTTCCTCTTCAGATTCTATGAAATGTTGAGGGGATAATCTCCATTAAATCTCATCGCTGTCTAGGAAAAACAATACTTCACCCAAAAATGAAAATTCTGTCATCATTTTCTCACCTTCGAGTTGTTCCAAGTCTGTATAAATTTCTTTGTTCTGATGAACACAGAGAAAGATAGGAAGAATGCTTACAACTAGTGTTGTTTTTGGCGGCCTATTTTAATTTTAGTTTTAGTCTAGTCTTTGTGTCAAGCTGTCATTTTAGTTTTCATTAGTTTTAGTCACGTTCATACTCTTTTTAGTCTAGTCAAGTTTCAGTCGACTAAAAGTCTGAGCATTTTAGTCTTATTTTAGTCAGAATTATCCATGACTATTTTCGTCTAGTTTTAGTTGACGAAAACTGATGACATTTTAGTCTAGTTTTAGTCAATGAAAATTGTATTTTAGTCTCTTTTTAGTAATACAATTCTATGTAACCCAGTCAGTATAAGTACCTAGTAGTATAGACGAAACCAAAATTTTATTTTAGCCAAACCCATTTCAAACAAGGTTATCTTATTATATTATTGTTACCTTATAAACTCAGAATACATCCATTCCAGACACGGAAGACGTCTGATTTGAATTTAACGCCATCGGTAGGGGTGGGAATCTCTAGGCACGTCACGATGCGATTCGATTACGATTCAGAGGGCTGCGATGCGATGATAAAACAATTCTTGATGCATCTTTTTCCTATACAAATTTTCTTTTTCTTTTTATTTGTCATAACCCAGACCGATTTTACTTCCAATATCCTTTATTAATAAAACAAATGGAAGTGATTTGGCAAGTCAACTGGAAGGTTACATTTGCCAGCATTGCAAAGAACCAACAGGAAAAGAGTGACTGCCCTCAGTGCCCTGTAGTAGCATACAGAATGCAGTAAATTAATGCAGACTTTTTTTGAACATAGCACTGGAGCTCGATAGGTTTAATGTTATTATAGTTCACTAAAGTATTTCTTGTCTGAGTGTTCAATTTAACGGGACTTTTATTTTGATGGGTCTTTGGTTAGACGCTTTTTGTGTTTGCAGATAGCTTCACTCAAACAGTAAAACGCTCATAAAATAAACTCTCAGAGCAACTCTGGAGATGAAGTTCATGTGTTCACATACTCATACAGTGCAGACGCAGATAAATCCTCGACCATCACTCGTGTTGTATGTTAAACCGTGCACATAATTCACTCAGACACGCAAAACAGCCAGATGACATTTAAATAACAGGATTCCGCTCCGCATCTAGGTTAAAGCATCAGACGAAATAATGTTATAACATTTCGTCTCGTCTCGTTTTGGTCAATGAAAATGAAGAGACATTTTAGCATAGTTTTTATTTTGTAAACCACATTTAGTCTCGTTTTTATTCGTGAACAATATTGCATTATTCATTTAATTATAGTCGTCGTCACATGACCAGCATTTACGTTGCGTCTCGTCTCGTTTTCGTCACGTGATAAAGGTTCGTTGACTACTTCGTCATAATTTTCGTTGACGAAAGCAACACTACTTACAACCAGATTTTGCCCCCCATTGACTACCATAGTAGGAAAAAATACAATAGTAGTCAAAAGTGCCCCAGAACTGTTTGCTGTCCTACATTCTTCAGGTTGTCTTCTTTTGTGTTCAACAGAACAAAAAAAACATATAATGTAATTTTTCCTACTTTGGGAGTCAATGGGGGGCAAGATTAGTTTGGCTATAAGCATTCTTCCAAATATCTTTCTCTGTGTTCATCAGAACAAAGACATTTATACAGATTTGGAACAACTCAAAGGTGAGTAAATGATGACAGAATTTTCATTTTTTGGGTGAAGTATCCCTTTAAGGAATTAATGTGATCTAACTTGTAATTTTTCTTTCATGAGAATGCAGATCTAAAATAAGTCTCTCACATCAACACATACATTCTAATTATTTTCAGTAATGTTTAATCGCTTCAGCGACAGAAAAAGGTGCTAAGCAGCATTACATGGCTGACAGGTTGTTACGTGCGTGGGGTGGAGAAGAATTTTGTTTAAAAGCGTTGCTGAAACGTCTTATGTTTTTGCTCTTTATGTCACATTAGTTGATAGGGATAGACCCCGGAGACTCCTCGTATCCTTTTATTTACATTTATGCATTTGGCAGACGCTTTCATCCCAAGTGACGTACTGTGCATTTAAGGCATACATTTTATATCGATGTGTGCTCACTGGGAATTGAACCAACGACCTTGCCGTTGCAAACTCTATCACTTAAGCTACATAATATACTGTAAATATTAAAGCAAGAGTGAGTTACGGCTGTATATCAGCAAGGTATTTCAGCCGATGTCTTCATACATTTGCCTGTATAAATAATAGGTACACCAGTTAGAAGCGTAGAGAAGCTTTCCTTAACTTTTTTAACTTTGGTGGGTTTCCTTTGTAGGAGAATGTGCTTTAGATCAAGTTTCACTTGTCAAAATGTCTTCAAGCACTAAAAACAAAATAAACAACCTAATTTTGTACGAAGAATCATGTTATGCAAAACGATTGAAGCAATTGTTCTGTACAGTATGTATCCAGAGCACAAAAAATAAAAAAAAATAATGCAAAAAATGTAGTTGTTTTTTTCATGTTAGTGAACAGCGCAAACCAGCGCAGTGACCCGACACTGGTCCGTTACAACAAAATGTAAATTATGTACACTGTAATTGCACATTCGGTAAAAAAGGAACAGCAAATTCATCTAAATAATTGATAAGACTTCACAAAACCCACTGGAGAGCCCTGTGCGGCTCAACAAGCATATCACGTGCCGCAGCATAGACCACTATAACACCATAAGTGAAGTGACATGAAAGCAAGAGACAAAGTGCTCTCCATGTGAGGAAACAAACGTTTAACTCCCTTGACCTCGTGACGCACCACAGTCAAAGGTCAGTTGCTCAGCATCACCAGAGGACACAAACAGAAATAGCTTCTAAGACAAACTGCACTAGCGCTGAGCAAACATTTTCTTTGCGCTCTCAAACACACAAAGGTGCCAAGTGTCATCCAACTCCGAATAACATTCAGTTTTATTTGGCATGTGTAAAATAGAACAAATAGACTGCACCGAGGCTGAATGGAAAACTCAAAAAAAGTTAATGCAAAAGAAGTCAGTGCACACAGAGACTCGAGCGAGCGCAAACAAAGTGACATTGCGAAAACCCATATCAAACGATTCAGGGGTGAATTCATTTATCAGTTTGCATGCAGAATTGAAGCACAAACCAGGTGCTGTAAAGACTGAAATACCGCTGCTTCCTATTTAAATTAAGTGATTGTTATTCTCTTACATGCAAACATCTCTTTTGTATGTAAATTAGACTCATTGCGTCTTATTTACAAAACTCTGCTATGCGCCATTTCTTCGCCGCAATAAATTCCACGCTATTATCGCTTGCACAAAGCAGGCGGTAAACAGAATTTTATTCAAAAGAAATGTTTGTGCACATTTCCTAACGATCACAGCAGCAGTAAATCATCAAATGACGATCAGATGTTGGAGGAGAGCGCTTCAGATGATTCAGGAGTGATGCTGTATAATACAGTACAAGTAATACATTCAAAAAATGATCTTTGTAGCGTTTGAAGGAACCAATGGGAATTTCATTCATCTTCCCATCAGACTGGTTCATTGAGCCAACATGGGCATACACTGAATGGCTAGTTACTGACCTAAAGAAGGTATTTAAGAATAGAGTACTCACCACAGTTTCTCCACATCTGGTTTCCATCATAATACTCAACAGTGGGGGGTAAGATACCTGCATAACGTAGAAAGAAACAAGCTGTTATATGAAAGCAGTATTAACCCGCAGGAAAATCTCAGCTGGCCTTTTATAAATAGCCCATTCCACCCTTGATCACCCCTATATGCTGGCGTGAGATCTTTATTAAGCCAAAGAAAGGAGCCATGTGTCAAGAAAAGGGTATAGTGAGGTAGAGGGGTCATTAAAAAGAAAAAGGCAATTGCAGACATCACATCATTACCGTTCCACAGGCGTCTACCGAACAGTATAGCCCTGGCTATGAAGAACCTTACATGCATGACCTATCTTGGCCATCATTTCCATACGCAATGGATGACAAACCTCCATTTGATAATGCCTTATTATAAACACATTTTCACATTTCTCTGGATGAAAAGCAGACAAATCAAACCTCAGTGTGACGGTTAAAGAAGAAACGGCCACACAAAAGGCAGAAATTACCTTTTCATCACGACACAGTTAGAGTCATGTGAAAATAATCACGCAACCATTTCCTAGTATGAAGTACACTCATTAACCATCAGAGAGAGGAGAGAGACGCCGAAGAGCAAAAAAAATCAGAGAGGGAGGAGAAAAGAGGATAAGAGAACTGGGTCAGTGAAAGCAGAACGCAAGCTGCTCGCTCTCTAATGAACTACTCAGCATTGTTTCTATGAGTTTGATCTAATGAGTCAATGCAATTGCAACAATGACGTGCATGAGGGTTATGGCAAACATACTGTATATAGGTTAATCTACCCGGGGCCAAAAACATTACCTGTGAAAAACAATCTGCTCCAAATGCCACTTAATCACAGAATTAATATTGTGTTATAATATCTGCGTTTCAAAGTACAGTAAATGGATTTTAAGTATCTATTTGAAAGGTGTGATAATAAAACCAGATCTCACGGAAAACATAGCTATTTTACAAGGTGGCAGATTCCTCTGAATTTGAACGATGTACAAACAAAATAAATAAAATAAACAGTTAGTTTGGAAGTTTAGGGGTACAGGTGTGCAACTAATGTGTAACTTTAATGGAATCATCAATTTTAGACGTGCAGCAGTGAATACGCATACATGTGCATGTACTGTAACAAGCAAATGCACACTTTGGTCATAATGGAACAGATGCGGTTAAAGTGTTTTTCATGTTTGTTTAATGCATTTAAAATTAATATACAGTACAATTCACTAGGATTATGCTAATGTTTAGGCTACATGAGGTGAAGTTTTACCACAATTTGCTAAATACGATTATACTCGCATGAGGGTGCATGTAAATGTAGTCGGTGTTACAAATTAATTTAACAATTTGTTTTGGGAGATTCACTGTGTATATTTTTTCTTTTGGGAATCGCATGTCAATTTGAAAAGGCATAACAAAGCTTCCTATTACAGGGCCGAAAATAAAATGTGTGCTCATTGACAGAGTTGCCTCAAGCTTGCATCTTAATGAGTAACGTTTTACTTTCATGTATAATTTTAAGTTTTTTGTTTTTGTGTTTTCATACTGTTGAGCAGGCTTGGCTTGTTGTCTCAAGTCCGCTACCCCACTTTTTTGCATTTAAATAGAAAACAACAACAACAACATCTTCAAAATCTGTTTAGCACTGCGCATTGAAGCGAACCATCATTAAACAGGTTGTGTTACTATCCGAAGGAAAACAAAAACGAATCATCATTTAGAAATCTCTAGGACGCCATAAGTATTAGTAAAACATCCTCCTGAAGAGGTTCGTGATCATTTTTACAGCAGAAATCCGTCTTTTACATATCCAAAGTTCTCCTTCATGTCTCTGCCATGTGCACAGGCATGACAAATTAAATATTAAGAGATTATTCATTCCAGCTCTGACAGAACATGAAATTAATAAGTCATCGACTACAAGCTGAAGAGATCGCATTTTCACGAAACACTCTCTTGTCACAAGTAGAACTAAAAAGGAACGTCAATTTGTGCAAAATTAGAACTTAATATCAAAGTCGGCACGGAGTGGTCCCATGGTTGGGGCCGTTTTCCAGGGCTATTCGAGATTGACTTTTAATGGCCATCTGAAGTGTGAATAATAAATGGTGATTATCACCCTGTGGTGAGAGTCTATTTAAGCACCAGAGGGGAAGAAAAAACAAAGATATAACCGAGCCTGGTCACGCTTTTGTCTTCCTTCCGTTAGGTTGGGGGCCGCTGCTACACCAATGCGAGGAGCGATATTGCTCAACTCCCCATTCTCCCTCAAACTACCGTTCGAAATCCCGCCCCTCCCTCTGCGACACTCCACCTCCATCAGTCTTCCTGCCCCCTTTACTTTCTTTCTTCAAGGGCATGAGTGGAAGGCCGGGCCCCCTGCTTGGCCCTAATTGCCCATGATGAGTGCTCCACACATGAGTAGACAGACATCAGACTCCTGCTGACAGGGACCATGCCAGGGGCTTCTCTCACACACACAAATACGTACAAAGGCCAGACTGGGGTCCTCCAGCTATCACACTTCATCTGGTGTCTTTCCTCACCTTCACCTGTCCCTGTTTCATACACAATGAGACAATGTGCAAACAGACAAGCTTTTTTTCTTAACATTAGAACAAGGCCACATAGATCCAAGTGTGAAGATTATTTGAGTCTTTAATAAGTGACAGATGAATAAAAACTGTGCTGTGCCAAGCTATCTGTCATTATTTATTCACTTTTATGTTGTTCTATACCAACATTCTCTTCTGTTAAACATTTTGGAATTATGTTGTGAATTTTTTTCAGATTTGTAGTTTTGTTCATGTTATTTGGTTCACAAAAGTAACTTGAAGTGATAGTTCACCCAAAATGGAAAATTCGATCATTATTTACTCACTCTTCAGCAGAAAACAAAAGAAGATATTTTAACAGAATTCAACAGCATTGGTTTTGTGTCAATATAATGGAAGAGAATGTGTACCGCCATTGTACAGTTTCCAACATTCTTCAAAACATCATCTTTTGCGTTCTGTAGAGGAAAGAGAGTCATACAGGTTTGAAACGACAAGAGGGTGAGTAAAAGATGACAGAATTTTTATATTTCGTGGGTGAACTATCACTTAAAACATTTGCTTAAACAGTATTTAGTTCCATTCAACATCCACTGTAATTCCATGAAAATGTTCTTAAGTGTTCCACAGAAAAACACTAGGCAAAATATGTACAGAAAGCATTTAAGAAAAAAGATAACAGATCCAGTTGAAGCTTTTTATCATTTCTGAAAGCCCACCAACAGCATCCCAGAAAGTGTAGCAGTCATAAGAACCAATGCAACAGTGAGCTGTTCTATAAAAATGAGAGGAATTTCTATTATCCATATTTCTCCCATACATCAAATCCTATTTATCCCAAGCCTTTGACAGGGTTGGATTTTATCCGAGGTCTTATCTCATAAAAAATCTGCTTAGAGCCAAACTAAATTCACATATTTGAATACTGCTTTTTAAAGGGATTACTCAGAACGGAACAGAATGCTCTCAAAAACAGCAACTATCGGGATTGCTTTGACACTGGATGCTGGCCAACAGAAAAAAACCCAGGGTGCAGGGACAAATACACAGAGAGAAACACACTTAAATTTTCATGATGCCTCACAGTGTGAGGCAGTTTCCAAAACTGTTCTGGCACAAACTGAATGCAAAGTAATGATTATCTGTATGCGTGTGTTTGATATCTAATTGAAATAATTGTAGTTAATTAGCTCAAAAGACTGTCAGGAGACCCATGACATGTGGCCCCGTAGCATTGTGGTAGAAATGGAAAATTATCTTTTTCAGATGCAACCACGTCTCTGAATAAAAGCACCGGCACCTCCAGGAATCATAAAAGACAGCGACTAATTCACCATTTAACCGTTATAATGAATTATTGTGTTTAGTGTGTCACGCTTTTTAAGAAGCAGTGTGCTTATTTATTTATTTTGTTAAATCGCTAATAGCTCTATTTAATGGCATTCAACAGAGGCAGTAGTTTCATTGTGGGAGATCTTTTTTATTATTTCAGAGGATTTCAAGTCAAACAATTGTCTATTAATTGACTCGTAATTTGCATGTTCAGTGGCTGAACCCGGAGAAAGTTATACGTTTAATTAGGTAGGTGGAAAAAGCATGACGACCTTTGTGTGACCTGTCCACGGTTATGCATTTAAAGTCGGTGGTCTTCAAAGAGACCCAACAGAGCTAAGTAGCATTAGCATATCCTAACTGCATAATCAGAGCCTTTGGTGAAATTTTAATACCACTCAGCACCTGACACCGACTAATTCTAATACCCCAGGTACTCAGCTAATACTTCTTGCGGATGAGAGTTATTCTTCATTAGGAATTAATGTTTATCTGCAGCAGGAACAGCATATTGGGCCATTACATGTGATGTGTGTTATTTTGTAAAAGTGTGTAATTACAAAAATAAAAATTGGTTCGTACCATCCTATCATCTTGTCGACCATTTGTCAACTAAAGTAAAAAAAAATGACTAGCCAGAGTCATGTTACAGATAGGCCTGCTCTAAATTTACACCATTGAAATGTCGGACCGCATCAAATATATCGTATCTATAACACAACGTGCATTTTTTTTAAAGTTGTGTTTCGCATTAAAATTTTAACGGTTTCTTTATTAAGTTTAACATGCTGAATACGAAAATCACATAGTTATTTTTACCATTGCCGGCACTCACAAAAAATTTTTTCACACATTTATACATATCGGTATTATTACCCGTATGCAGAAATGACAAGGTACTGGCATAGCACTGAGCTCAAAACAACACTTTAACATAACATAATATAAGTGTACATTTGATCGTTTTTGTCTTTTATGACTAATACTGTCCTCCCGAAACAAGTTCCAGACATAGTCACCCATCATCGCTTCATCCCACCTTCCCTGTGCTACAGAAATTTCTACAGTTTTCTGACAGTGACAATTGGAAAATGTATTTTTAAAATATGTGAAATTGTGTACAGTTTTTGTTTATTTGAAATATACCGATTTATCTTAATTAAATTAAATTAAATTACTTGAGCTAAATATACACTAAAACATTGATTCTATATGAAAATACATATTACCACAATAATTAGCACCACAGAATTATAAAAAGGTCGGAATGTAAGGATTATAGATAATGTTCTGGGAAGTGAGCATACTCATTACTAACCTATTGCTGGTTTATTTAATTTGTATAAGAGAAAATATTTTAATAGTCCACCCAAAATTTTAAACCACCAACTCACTTTTATGCCATTCCATACATCCATCCATCAGAATAGGCCTAATGATGGGTCTCAAGACATGCACAAACCAAAGAATGTTAAGAATGTCGCAAGAGGCATCTTGATGCAACTCATTTTAACATACATGAATACAAATGAGATTCGAGGAGTACAGTGATGGAAAAGAAGAATTTGGTCCTTACACAAAGCTATTGTAGTTCAGAAAACCCCCTTCACTGAACAAAAATGAGCATCCCACAATTATGTCTAACATCTTCCTTTGTGTTTAGTTTGGGACAATGAGGGTGAGAAGCCCAAGTAATGACAGAATTAAAATTTGTATAACTATCAAATGTCTTTCATACATTTCACCTTTTCAGTGTTATTTAATGACGTTAGAAACATTACACTATTAAAGAAGATGATCCCTGAGGGAACCCACTTTACTGCCATCCACGATCTGTCCTACCATTGTCCTTGAGAGCATCCACAGAGCAAGAGAAAAAACGAAAGGAGTTTCAGTAAGAAGCACAGAGTCGTGGATCCATTAATGTAAAGCCAGGCAGGCAGGACTGTAATTTATGAGCTCTGCAGGCATTCCTTCCTCTGGCAGCAGCCCCTCAGGCTTACTGGCCCATCGCCACAAGACACCCTCCTCTTCCCAAAGGTCCACTGAAAGCAGCTCAACCCCACACATCAAGTAAGACAGGTTGCCACATGTCTTCTCTCTCTCTCTGTTCTCAGCCATTGCCATTTTTGGTTTAGCGTGTTCTCTTAGTAGTGTTTGATATCTGGTATTGCTCTGTATGTAATTTTTGGGGCAAGCGATTTTTGTCTTTATACCTGTGAGAGAGCCTGAATGTGAACATGACACAGATGAGATGTGAACCTGTATTCTCATCGTTCACAGCTCTTATGGCATGATTATGGGAATGCTTTGACTTTTTTGTGTTGTATATGGGTTGTCTCCATCTGCCAACATGACCCCAACTGTTGTGGTGCTGACCTTATATCTAAACCCCCTCATGGAGTTATGAGCTATTTGTATTAATTAAATTAGCCTAAAGCGTAGAATCTGCATTTGAAGTCAGCATCCATATTGTGATGTATATCCAAGTCAAATGGCTTCTGAAATGGGAAAAAATAGGGCAGGACAAGATTTCCATCTTCATCAAGAACTCATTAGATGCTAATTGACCCAATATCTTCCTAGGAAGAAACGAGTAGGCTACCTGATAGCCCTGCCCTGGCGGCATTATTGGAGACAGGAAGTGCGGTCGTTTCCAGGGAATGGGAGGTTAAAGTTTTTGATTGAAGATTATGAGGGCACATGAATAAAAATAATTAAGTGCATAGATAAGTCATTTATAACAAAACACTACAATATTCCATAACAAAATGGGAGTTGTCAATTTCAGTTTCACAGTGACTTTAAACAGTATGTTTAGACAGACTTTCTAAAGTCGAGGCGGCATAAATTTATTTACACAAAACCATAATCAGGAAAACAAGTCCCACATACTCGAATGTTTATTGTCAACAACAAGAGTGCTGACTGTCATGACAGAGCTGCTGTGGGCTGGCAGAGTAAAGGGTGTAGGAGCATTTGCTTTCCTGTCATTTGCATTTCAACTTCTTGCCTGTGATGTGAAGATTTTTGATGAGAATATTACTATACTTTTACTATAAATGGGGGAGAAATGCAATACATTAACATGGGGAATATGGCTGCTCTTGCCTACTGAAAGTGCTACCTTTTTGTGCATCCCCAATAGCGACTCAAATTTTTTTAATGGTAATTTAACCTTAAGAAACAAAATGTATTGCACAGTTGATGTCCGACTTAATTGTTGGTGGGAAACAGGTAGATATATTGTGACTTTAGTGAGCGATTTTAAGAATTTTAAAGGTCTCTCTCCAATCAAGTATTTATTTTGAATTGGAGTTTTAAATGACTACCCAGAGACTTTGCAAACGTCGAGTGTGGCAAGTTCCTTGAGGGGATTTACTAACTGCGTTATTACTACCAACCTAACACCAATCCATATTGAAACATGTAGTTAAACCAGTATGATGTCAGGTAAGTCCACTGTAAGTATGCTGCAAAACAAAGCGGCACCCTTTGTATCAAAAAATCACATTTGTGTTCACATGAGCGGAATGACAAATAGTTGCTTTCCTATTCACTATTAAAGTAATTTTTTCCGTTGACATACTAGTACACATCTTGTATGCAAGATCAACAATAAAATCAATTAAATTCATTTACATGCATGCATTTCGCAGACACTTTTATCCAAAGTGACCTATAGTGCGTCGAAGTTTCATGCTCTAAACAACTAAAGTACAGTTTAGCTATAGATAAGAAGTACTTATATTTAAACATCGATCAATCCACATCTGCTCTTTGTGTCATCTTTTTCACTGTCGTACTATGGTTATAGTACCGATGACACACTCTCTCAGTAAATGGCTGCCCCAGCTAATTTTCCAGACAGCTTATTTACAAACAATGCGTCTGGGCAGACGGCACACAAAGACAGCCCACAGAGGACTCCAGAGATCCTGAGGAAGCATGAGGGAGATTTGGCAGATGAGGAAACTCTCTCCCTCTTTTTTCTGAACCGTTAACTCCATCCCTTCATCTCCCTGCAGGCAAATTGAGCTAACCATGCCAGTATTGAGAGGGTGCCCTCGTGACCACACTGTTTATGAGTGCATGTGTGTCAGTGTTTCGGTGCGCACATGTGTGTGTGTGTGTGTGTGTGTGCGTGCGTGCGTGCGTGCGTGCGTGCGTGCGTGCGTGCGTGCGTGCGTGTGTGTGTGTGTGTGTGTGTGTGTGTGTGTGCGCGTGTGAGAGAGCTAGTGAAAGAGGATGATGGAAGTAAGAGCCATATGAAGATGCGTGCCAGACTGGCTCTACCAGAGCTTGCAAGCAAGGAATGAACAGATGTGCCTGCTGTAACTTTAGATGGATAAAGATGTGTTTGGTGCGGAGAAAAAATTACATGCCAAACTACGCTGCAAAAAACAGCTGGGCTGAGAGTTGGAGGGCTATCAGGTCCAATGTAGATTGAGACATGAATTTACATTTCAACTGATGTTCAAGATCATTTTAAAACTATATTAGTATATGAATAAAAAAAAACAGTAGATCATGACATACATATTGCCCTTCAGTGCTACAATATGATGCATTTACGAAAAAAACCTTTTATTAGATTAGAAAAAAACATAATATAAATAATATAAAAGCACAATAAAACATATATTACAAATAATAATATATCTTATGATATAAAAATGGAAATGTATTATGCAGTGGACATGCACCAAAAAGTTGACATTATAATAATAATAATATTAGGCAAAACTTCAAACAGATTATCGATTATTATTACGAGATTATCATATGTGTAGATTTAACACAACAATTTTTAATATCACGGTTATTAGCATTACCCTTATATATGGACACCCCTATTCAACACGTTTAAAACTGCAATCATGATTCATTTTAAATTAAATAAGCAAAAAAAGTTGTTTCCTTATCCCAATTCGCAAAAGTGCTTATGATATACAGCATTATATTAATAAATTGAGCGGTCGGGTTCGACTTGTGGGAAATGTCAGTATGAGGTCATTTGACTTTAACCCAATTAAATGAAAGTACACAAAGTAACCTGCCATTTTATGTTTAAAACAGAAATGACCACTGGAAGAAAAAAGTTTCAGATTGCAGCTTTAAAAATATTAATAAACATATATGAACAAGTTGTATTACCATAAATTGCATGTGTAAATACATGCATTGATAATAAATGTAATAAAGGGAGTAGATCTCAGATGTCCATTCCAAAAGGCCAACACAGTCTCACAGGAATTAGTGACATTGTCATGAACTGTAATCTATTAATTTGTGTTTACGGACAGTCAGAACGACTTTTTTCGTGTCACCCAGCACGACTTTCAATCTATTGGATTTTAATACACGGTATCTTTCAAATGTATAAATATATATGTGATGGGAATTTTACAAGGTGGCTCATTTGTGTGAATTCCTATTTCCTACGATCTCATTGGTATGTTTTGTTATGATTTGACTTATGATTTATGAGCCATTTATCATTGTTTTGCCACCTCGTGAAACTCGTGTTTTTAGCTAAAATAGCCTTTGCGGCTGTGATTTTAGGGTTTGGGGTGAAGTAAGGTGTTAGATAGCCACATACTAAAATATGTACGATTTCTTTTGATATCAGGTCATCAATATATAAATGTAAATACACATGCAGTCTGTGTATTGAAAGTCATGCTGAGTGACATTAAAAACAGATCGTGTTCACTGACACGGAAAAATGGGGATATTCGTGTCCATGAACACGAATGATTAGATTCAATATTTCGCGTCTATGCCATGAACTGCCGTGAGACTGGGTTGACAAGGCAAAGATGTCAAAAGGCAAATTTAATACTTTTGAGCTTTTGATGGTGTATTATGGAGCAACTTTTATCACGATGAATAGGAATGGTACTGTAGGTTTCGAAAGTTATTAAAGATCTCACTGATGTTTGTGTACCCTTTAATTATGGCCCGCAGTGGATCACAAGACAATGACAACACACCAAACAACGAACATAAACACAAATAAGATTCTACTATCTGTTTTAAAATTGACATGTGTGATTGATGTAGCCTACTATATTTAAAATATAGTGAAAAAGCAAGACAGACAAGGATGCAGTATGCATGCTCATTTCTCCCTGTCTAGCTCCACAAACACTAATAATCCATTCTGCAAGTAAGCATGAAGACAATGCTCTTTTATACATCTAAAGACTACAGGTACACTTGATCTTAGAACGCGCGACTCTCATAGAAAGTAGTCAAATTTAAGAATGCAAATCTATTAGCGCCCTCTCCTACTCTCTTGCTGTAAATCTCTGAAGAGATCAGAGCTATTAGGACATTACAAAAAAGCCCACTTACCCACACCCAAGGAAGAAAAGCCAAGAGACTGAAGATATGAAAGTCAGGCGTGCCTGTCACTGTGACCTGCAAGTCCTTTTTGCTCAGGCTAATGAAATTTGAGCTGAACCAATCAAAAGCCTTCATTTTGTTCCACATCTGCAGCTAATTGTGTCTAATTGCCAGGACGCAACGGAATGTAACATGTTTAAGCGGCGAAATTTCGTCTGCAAACCCTACGGTTCAATTAAACGTGTCAAAACACAATTTAAATTACAGACTAATCTACAAAGCACGGTTTAATGGGTTCGATTGGGTTCAGCGTGGGTCTTATGGATTTAAAACTGCTCTAAGGTCAAAGAGATGTGGATTCCATGATTACAGGAGTAGAAAATGGATGCCTTAAATGCTGGTACATTAAAATCAATTCACAGTGGTTTGCGCAAAGCTAATTACCGCGCCGGTGTTTATAAGGCATGTGTTACCTAACGGCATATCCATCTGTCCTAAAAAAAGGAAATAAATCAAACTATCTCTCTGCTCAAACAACTTCAAATGAAACCAAATCAAATTAGAAGTTGAATTCGTTTAAACGCCATCCCTGATTAACTGGTGAAATATTTATCTGTTGATTAAAGTGTGTTTAGAAGCCACAGCACCGAGTGCTCCGGTGAGCAAAGCGTTCCGGGTTTCATTTATTCATGGAGAGCACCGCACTTGTTTCAGGGTGTAAATAATTTAGCGTGTGTGTACACACTCACCGTAGGATAGCCTTTTAAAGGGGTCACTGGCCAATTTCTGTGAAATAATCTAATTTAAAACAGCTCTGTTTGTGAAATAGACTCCCGGCTGGCGTTGGGAAAGCGGAGAGTGGTTGGGAGGTTTAAATGTCCCCGTTTAAAGAACAGCCCCATTGGGATGCATAAGCCATACACAGTGCACCTAGGGTGTATAGGAATACGGCTTGCATTTATTACATAATCGGATTACTTTTTACCTTACTTTGCATTAAAATATAGCAAATTAAAGAAGATCATGTGTGTCGCCATATGATGTAATTGCATGCAAACTACACATCTACTTAGTTTACACAGTTACACAAACTAGTTACACTTACATTTACAGCATCTTTAAAAATAAGAAGTAACTTAATAGATAACAGAGTAAGAATTACTGTTTACGATAAGTAGATAACAGTGTAAGAATTACTGTTTACGATAAGTAGATAACAGTGTAAGAATTACTGTTTACGATAAGTAGATAACAGTGTAAGAATTACTGTTTACGATAAGTAGCGCAATAAAGTACAATCCAATGTTCCCCAATGCTGGTACCAAAACATGCCCAACCATGCCAGCCTTTAAAACAAAAGCAAACGGTGAAGAGTGAGAGAACATCGCTTATTTCCTGTTGCTAATGATGAGCAGCCTGGACACAGCACAGCAGTCAAGCGGATTTCTGCTCATAGTGAAACCACTGTGTCCCCATACAGCTATACATAAAACTGCCTCACATCGAAGTGTTAATCCATCCTTATGGCAGATGAGTAATGACTATTTTAGTGGCACGTTAGAACATAATCTATAAGCCTTAAGGGATGGAGGGAGAAGCGAAGGCAGGAAGATGTGTTAAAGCAAGAGAGAGGAGTGGAGAAAGTGAAAGCACAATGGTATAGAAAAAGAGAGAAAGAGACAGATATGTAGACCTCTATTAGTCATCCTGTAGCCAGTAGTACAACCCACAAGCACCACTAATGGTCAGTCGACAAATGAAAGCATGTGTATGTGTGTTTTTTGTAGGGATAGCCTGGGAACTGATAAAGATTAAAGTGCATCTGTTCTCCATTAATATAAAACAATTTAAGTTCACATGTTCGATGCTGCTTCTCTTATAGATGAAAAACTGATCTTTGAAGGAATAAAACATCCAAAAAGGAACGTTTTTTCATCATTTACTTACCCTCATCTGTGGCTCTGTTCCAAAGCGTATGACCTGCCTAAGTGTCTACTGCCTACACAGGCAACTGCCTTTTATAAGGAAACATCAACAGCCGTGGCTTAGTACAATGTACTACTGTACAATACATAAAAAAAACATCAACACACAACTTTCATGAAACAAGACTGCATGTGTATTTCTCAAAAATAAAGGTTATTTATGGTTCTTTTCAACAGCTTCAGCAAAGAATACACCTCACCTTATCAAAATCCATTTTGCTGTATTGGGTAGTTGAGGTCAGAAGCTTTTGGGGTGGATGACACTTTTTATTTAGAAAAGGTGTATTCCAGCACAGCAAAATCATCGGTGTTAAAAAAAGGTCAACTTAACTCTCACAGTGTATATATAATCCACACTTTGAGAGTATATACTGTATATACACTGTGGGTGTTATTTCAACATTTTTAACAGTGGCAGTTTTGCTGTGATGGTGCAGTCTAGTTCCAAGGATTACTTTAGTCATCAATATAGTTCAGGTGTAGGAGTCCATACAATAACAATCACAAACAGTAGATCCAGAACACACTTATATAGAACAATCGGTCTTCAGTGGTTCTTTGCAGCATATCAGGTTCAACAAAGAATCCTCACCCTATCAATACTACTCAAACAAACGCGACATCAGAGCCACAGTGTTTACACTTTTCTAAGAAATCAACCTACAAATGGCTTACTTATAGTTGTCTCTGTATATTGAGCTGAGATATGAGAAAATATATTTAAATACTGTAAAAATACATTTTGGTTTTAAAGCATGACCGTAACCACAATGGTCTACCAATATAATGTTTTTTTTTTATGCTGATTCTCAAAACCCAAACTAGAGTGTTTGAATACATCCACGGTAAACGCACCAGTTTACAGAAGTAGAGCTTATAAAAGTTCTGCTATGGCATCAGGCTTTAAAACCCTTTTTGCTCTCAATTGGAACCTTTATTTTGAAAATTGTGTATTAAGGAGAGGATGGGGTGTATGGGAACACACATATAGCACACTATGTGTGCATCTGTTCTTTTCCACTTGGCCTGTGCCTGGCACATCCTGTCTCCACAGTGATGCTCAGGGGCTCATCATCAGCACCTGTGAACAATTCATTACTATAACCTAACTGCAGGGTGTGTGTGTATGACAGGAAGAGAGAGCGAGAGAGCGAGAGAGAGGTTTGGCATGTTAGTGCCATGTGCTGCCTTGAGGGGGTGCACTCATTTGAAAGAGTGAAGGCAAGAGGAGAACGGATGAACAGAAGGACCCCAGAGAGCAGAGGAGAGCCCTAACTGGTCAAGCTATTCAACAGCTTGGGCAATTTGAACAGTGCGCATATCTTGCCAGGTTTCCTCTCTGGCTTGCCTCTCTCTATCTCTCTCTTAGAACGTGTGCCAGTTATGCTTCTGTGTCAATACTACTCACTGTTTTCACAAGCCACATTTGTACCTTTATTCCAATTTAAATTTGAGGTGGCGATATTTACCTGTACATGTGCGCACACACATTACTCACAGCAATCTTGTAGAATGCCTGTGATAATCATTCCAAACTGCAGCATGTTTGCGGCATTGCCACTACAGTAGAGGGTTGAAGGTTGTTATGTGAAGGATCATTTTAAACAAAAGTGCACAACTCAATCACTTTAGAAACTGTACAATGGTCACTTAAAGAAAGTAATTTTGCGGATACGCTCATGTGATCTAGGGTTTACGCATCATTTATATGAATATTGACATATTTTAGGTTTGTTTGTTTTACCATGCACCACAAAGAGAGATATCAGTAGTGTAAACGTGATTTTGCCACAGGACTCTCAATTTTGCTTCTATGTTATTAAGGTCACTTTTAGTGATGCATGTGTTTGTGAAAGGTGTTCCAAATATTCCTTCATAACATATGAGAATTCAGAGCAGAGCATAGTGATGTTCACTTCGGAATGGAATTCGCCCTTGATTTAATGGATCACTTCCATACTCATTAAATGGACTGATCTGGTAATTTCTGCAATAAGCTGCAATCTAAATGAGTTGGAGAGAAAAAAAGTGAAGAAAGAAAAAGGATAAAGAGAACGAGAACGAGAAAAAGAGGGAAGGAGAGAGACAACAATCAGGCAAGTGTGAAGCATTTGCTCCCTGGGTGAGTGTGAGGGCTTCAGGAGAAATTGCATCGAAATATGGAAAATTGCCCTGCAAAGATGCCAGCAGAAAGTGACTTTAAAGACAGTCTTGAGATGTGGCCAATCACATAACACATGATGTCCATGTAATGACAGATGGGCCACATTTACCCCCTCTACTTTCAATATATCCCTAACTCCGAGAGAATATTATGCCCAATAGGCCACCATGCTGTATGGATCGGTTTCATTTTGTTGTGGGCACATATGGCTACGGTGTCTTTCTGTCAGGTACATGATGGCTTAGGATGACTGATTCACTGCAGCCATGGAGTTCAAACTAGCAAATCCCTGAATAACATCCTAATGCAGGTGAACGACAAATGCGTAGACTCCAAAACCATGGCTTTAGGTTGCAGTACGATGTTAAGTGTCTAAATATTTTGTGGTGTGTGCTGATAATATTAAAGTAATTACTAAAGTTCTTAGCCAGGATGTATACAAAGATGGGATAAAAGTATAAGTGTGGATCCCCTCCACCTCAGACAGATCATGAACCGCCCAGTTTCTGTTTATTGTTTACTATGTCTGATGTGTATTTTACAGGACGTGGGAAGCTTTTAGAAAACTTGTTAATTTAGCAAGCTTGAATCTGATTGGCTGGCTTTACAAATCTTTGAAATGCACAGGTCTGCAAGGAAACAAAGTTAGGTTGTTTTAGAGACAGCCAGCAAGTAAATTAACATAAATATTGTAAATAATGGCCTAATAATTATATGGTATTATGTTTTATAATTGTATAATAATATTGTATATACATAATATAATATTGCACTTTTCAGAAAGTGAATAAACTACTATAAAATACACTATCTCACCTGTTCAACTGGTCATGTAGAGCCTTTTTCACAACAGTCAATCAGTGTTATGAACTATTTACACACAACAAAAAAGCATGCAAAAGTTTACAGAGATTTTGCTTACTTTACATTGTGTTCACACCAGATGTGAAGCAAGGTTGCAACACATAATAATGTTCTTGAGAGTTTCTTGTACACCAGTCATGACAGTGATACGTGACAAACTAAAAGGGATTATATAGACCACTTTGCAAGGTGTCCAGAAGCACTTCTGGTTTCAGTTTATATTTTTCAGTTTGGTATCTTTTTTTAAGCTTACATATATTTGTTTAACATTTTAAATCGGTAATAAATGTTCTGTTGGTTGTATTTTGGTCAAATGTTTGTGTAGTGATAAAAACTGTAACAGGAAGTTCTTCTGGACAAGCATTGAACCAACGTTCTTTACGTCATTTAATGTGGTCTATAATAGAAACAGTTATCTTTTTTAAAAAATTGTAGCGAATCACATCTGGTGTGGACACGGTGTTACATGTCGCCAGATATTTTTTTGTGGCCAGTTCCTGATTTGAAAAAGTTGACGCTGAAAACGTCTGTACTTTAAACCCTACAAGCAGCCAGTGGTGTAAAGTATTGGAGTAAATTAATACAGTAATTAGTTACTGTACTTAAGTATCTTTTTGGCTCCTGTGTAGTTGTGCTGAGTATGAAAGATATTAGTGACTTTTACTCTCTACTTGACTACAGTTTTTAATAAGTACAGTATATATACGCTTTACTCCACTACATTTGTATTGACTAATGCAATAACACATAACATTTTGCATGGCACCTAACTTTTTCTGCAGCAGCTTGTTTCTGCTACAGAAGAAGCAATATTGCCATTTACAGGGCACTGAAGGTACTATATCTTGTGAATTTGCCCTAACAAAAAATTGTCAACATGGCTTCTTTATACGAATGCGGGTGCATTATCAGGTAGTCGACATCGCTGGTGTTTTATGTGGGAAGAGGACATGACTGCAGCCGGCGATAAGGCCAAAACCAGCATGTCCAGTGCAAAAAGGCTTTGACTTTTGTAATTTTACTTAACATTATTTGAGAGAGATTTTTGAAGGAGTTTGGTTTCCCTATGAGCACTTGAGCTTAACGAGACTTGGGTGTTTGTAACAGACGTTGGTGTTCAGTTTGATGCGATTGATCTCCTACATGAGTTACTGTACAACCCCAGGTTTCTTAAGGTAGACTGTTCCCTTTTATTTGTCCTATCATAAGCATTAACTAAATCACTACTCACTTACACAAATGAATCTGAAAATGGACTGATCTCAAGCCCCTACATCAAGCCAGGTCTGGGTTAGCACAGCTGCCTCTTTTGCCCAATTAAATGCAGTGTGCGTTCCTCTCGCCTGCCAGAGCTTTGATCGCACCATGCATTTAAAGATCGGCTAAGTAAATGTGTTGCGCTAAGACACATTAAACCTAGCTGTCATCACACTTAGTAAGTGCACAAACACGCTAATGCTAATTACATCGTAGGCTGTGCTTTTCCTTGCGACACTCCCTAACAGCGTAGCAGAGGTAAAGAGGCCACCGTGCGAATGCTAATGAACAGTAGCAAAACAAAGCCTTCCCTAATAACAGCTCTCAGATAACAGGGTACAGGCTGGCCAAGAAAAGAACTGCTCTCTTTTTTCTCACCTCTTCTATTCTCTCTCACCTCAGACACTGTTAATTAGACCATCTATGTTTGGAATATATAAGCAAAAGCAACAAACATAAATGCTGCACTCACTGCTTTCACACATATGTTGAAGGCTATAAAGGCTTGATTATGCTTTTGTTTTACTGTAGTGTGAACATCAGGGTGATTTAATGGGTTAACCCACGCGTTTTTTTGGCACAGGCATTTTTCTTTGGCGCCTGGCTCTGTAAATTGATTTACAGCTGGCCTTGGATTACATTAGATGAAGTAGTTCTTGCTACCAACAACATGCTAACAAGGTAAACCGACCATTTTTACATACTGTATATGCAGACAATGCACCTGAGGTACATACAAAAAAAGGAGTAAAAGACGAACTGTATTACATGTCTGAAGTGATGACTATAAAACATACAAATGCAAAAATAAAGGGGCTGGGGCCCACTCTTATAATATTGTCCTGGGGCAGCCTTGACATCACACCTCATTGACAGCTCATTTAATGTAATTTTGTAAAATAAACAATGAGAGTTCTTTTAGGGAAAGCTCTGTTTGGGTGTTTAAATGTTTGTATTTGTGTAGATAAACAAGAGCACGTGCATGTGTAAATTAGTGTTTTTTATAAAGTGTATGACTTCTTACTATCAGCAAAGCAGCAGAATTTAGGAGATCCTCGGTTTCAGCACCATGGACAGCTACCCACAGATACATTTGGTTGTATGTTAACTGAGGACGTGGCCACACACAGAGGAAACCGCATGATAAATGTGTCTAATGATGATGAAAGATGCAATAATAAAGCACCATGGATTACCACATGGAGAAACAAAAGGGGTGTAACAATTGCATCTATTACTGCACTCATTTTACCTCTGTAGAGTATGAGTAGGTGGGAGCTACTGTCGTTGTCATTTTAAAATGGGGAAAATGCCTTTTTTGTTTCAAAAACAATAAACAAAAAATAAAAGTGATCAAGAATATGCTGGTAATAAAATAATTTCACTGACAACCAATTAAAGCAATTTTCCGAAAGGAAAAATAAAACCAGTGTTGGGGAGTAGCAAGCTTTAGGTAGCGATGCTACTTATTTAACCTCGTTTTTTCAGTAACCTTTTAAACAGTTTCATCAAACGAACGAACGAACTGGTAAGTGGAATATGTAAGTCCTAGTAAGTGATAGTTCAC
Source organism: Triplophysa rosa (assembly GCF_024868665.1). NCBI lineage: Eukaryota > Metazoa > Chordata > Actinopteri > Cypriniformes > Nemacheilidae > Triplophysa > Triplophysa rosa. The sequence continues at coordinate 17,184,058 of NC_079904.1, forward strand.
CCAAAAATGAAAAATTGTTTATTCACTCTCAAGTCATTTCAAACCTGTTTGAATTTCTTTCTTCTGCAGCACACAAAAGAAAATATAAAACAATTGGCTACCGAACAGCACCGAACTATGAACTATCACTATAAATAAATAAATGATTATGAGTTAAAACAGAGGGAGGGTACATACAGTAAGTGTGTGGGCCAAATGGCTCCATCTCCTTTCTGCCAATAAGGCCCTTTCAAGCACATGGACATCCACCTTATGTGAGAGTTATTTAATAAGTGCCAACGTCAGATTGAGGCCAAACACAATTTCATCTCATCTTTAACCTGACGAGGAAATTAACAACCTCGCTGCGGTCACTCATGAAAGATATCACAACAGGAGTGCCGCAATTCATTTACCATTTGGCCACAGATCTACTTACTACCATAATTAATTAAATAGTGCAGAGTAATTACAATTACTTTCAAGTCATGGTTACATTTGGAACTTATGATACAAATTGACCCCCGCCCCCTCTTTTCTCTCTCTCTTTCCCTTTCATTGAAAAGCACAATTGAGTATTCATCTCAGGCTGGGTGCCTGCAGAAAGTCAAACAATTCCCTTTGACATCCATTTGTGGAACGATTTACAGCAGGAAAACCAAGAAGCGAATGTAAATAAGAGTCTGGGTGACCTGAATAAGCATAAATAGTATTGCTTCCAGGACACAAGCTCTACACACATACCATAACTTGCATATTGCGACTTTCACTTTGAGGAATTGGATAATGCATTATCAGGGTGGGGAAACACAAAGGGTGATAAACGGTTCTGTTGGACATAAATGGGCTTTGGACATAAACAGAAAAACAAAACAAAAACGCTTCATAATATTCAAATAAAATTCAGGAATAGGAAAAGAGGTCCACCCTATTTCATCAAGGCCCAGTCAACCAGGAGATGTTGGTGATTCTATTGGCTTTTTTAATGGTCCATTGCTCTAGGCTAGTGATCAATTACATCTCCAAGCTGTTTCATGATAACCTTGTGTCAGATGACAGACAAACACGCACAGATGCCAGTCAGCATCAAACCTGGGCCAAACACACATCAGAATATCCACTCCGCTCACTCAGCAACTCACAGGGCCAGCCAGCCAGCCAGAAGGCTGCCATGGCAACCTATCCACAGCATGACGGCTGGCCGAGGAAAGGCAGAACAATTTAATGTTTGCTCACGATGGCGTTATTAAATCGCACGTTTCCTGGTACTAGCTTATACTGTCAAAATTTGCATTCGGTAATTTAACTCGCAGTTTCCCAATCTTCCGCAGCTTCACCCAAGAAGTCTTCCCATCCTCTGGGGGTTACGGAAAAATACAGGCTTCAAAATGATGAATAAACATGTAAGTCTGTGCTGACAAGTCAAGGGCAAACATTAATTAATTAATGCCAAAATGTTGAGAGTGACAAGTTATTTCGGATTATTTCAAAATTTCAAGGCATTTAATTAAAAATATGCTAATTTCCACTTCGGCAAGTGCTTGTAGTAAGAAAATCATGTTAGACTACATTTCAATTACAGTCACACAATGCATTCATCTTTGACTACAGAGAGAGAAGTGGAATTTTTACTGTCCCTGCTCCAAAAAAAGCATATGCACAGATGAAATGAAAGTGTTATTAATAATAATTGAGATTGTGCTTCCAACTGCAGTTTTTTTCCATCTCTTTGAAGTGCAGCCAATTGTCGGAGATGCTAGCCAAATAAGAGACCTCAATGATGCGGTCCAAAACAAAACATTTTGTCTTCAACTTCCAATTTTCTCTTCCATACAATACAATAACAAAAACAATCTCCAAAGAGGCTTTTTTCAAAATGTGATTGAAGAACTTTGGTTTCCCCCCCAAACTGCACATCATACAAGTGCACAAGGGAGAAAATGAGAAATGTTTGCCGAACATGATAGGATTCATGTTGAACCTGTGTGTGAGTGTGCGTGCGTGTGTGCGTGTGTGTTTATGCGTGGGAAGGGTAAACCCTACGGTATGGGGACAAAATGTCCCCACAAAGATGGCAATATCCAAAACCCTTGTCCTTGAGGGGACAATTTTTTGTCCCCATGAGGAAACAAGCTTATAAATCATACAGAATTAACTTTTTTGAAAATCTAAAAGAGCAGGAAGTTTTTTGTGATTGTTAGGGTTAGGGGTAGGGAATATGATATACAGTTTGTACAGTATAAAAACCATTGCGTCTATGGAATGTCCCCATAAAACATGGAAACCCAACATGCGTGTGTGTCTCCGTGTTCATGTTTGTATATCCCGGTGGGGACCTAAACCTGAATACACACCAACACATGGGGAATCGTGTCACCGTGGGGACCAAAATTGAGGTCCCCACGGGCAAAAAAGCTTATAAATTGTACAGAACAATATTTTTTACAAATCTAAAAATGCAAAAAGTGTTCTATGATCTTTAGGTTTAGGGATAGGGTTAGGGATAGGGGATAGAATATACAGTTTGTACAGTATAAAAAACATTACGCCTATGGACTGTCCCCACGGAGATAGTCAACCAAAGTCTGTGTGTGTGTGCATGTGTGTTACCCATCATTTTGAACACTGATCCAATACATCAAGCAATGTCCGCACTGACCTTGTAAGTTTGTCTGAGGAAGCTTTGAACTACTGACCACTTCACAACACTGCGCATATTATCAAACTAACATTTTACATTTGCAAGCAAGACATTCTCTGAGCCAAACACAACAGAGAGAAACAGAGGGCAACTGCATGCTTATGTTGAGTTTTGTAAGTGAACATCCTTTCTGGTTGGTTTTGACACATATACACAAACTCTGACATGTTAGTCTTGATTAGCTCTTCAGGGATCAGATTTACATGGAGCAGTTAGACACATGCAGTCGTTGGCAGAAACAGCTTTAGCCATTGCGGCGAGACCACTGGCCTCAGCGTTGGACCTGCGTGGGGGTTTAACTGTTCAATATCGACGTTTGTGTGAAGGCCCTCTTCTGCTCTGATAGGCTTTGCTGCCGTTTGAGAAAAAGAGAGCTTTAATTGCGTCCGTCAGAATGTCAACACTCTTACACAGCCCATTACTGAAAAGCTTCATGCTAAAAGCTTGATTGAAAACCTTGTGGGTGGAACACAGCACAGAACTGACAAATGAACCAGAACCGCAGAAAGGGAGAAATGTCAGATCTTTCACAGCACGGCCATGCATGACATCATAATTGTCTGAAGCCGTAAGATTTTAAAAGTAGGCTCACGGCTGGTGACGGGGGCTTTAGCAACATTCACGTATATGCTAGATGCAGTGAAATTTGTTGGTCAGAATGTACTGTATGGTAAACACTGTACAACTGAATCCATGTTAGGATATTTGTGCAGAGAAAATAAGTCCAAAACAAAAATGGCATAAGGAATACTGCAGAATACAGTAAGCTCACCTTGCTCTGCAAACAGATTGATCTTTTGAGTCACACCGCTGTGGAAGGAGCAGCAAGTGATGTTCTCAAAAACTTTTTCAGTGCACACCATCCGTCACATGCACCTATTTCAAAGTTTGCTGTTTTCAACCTTTTAAGATCTTTTAAGTCCCTCCAGAGACATCTCAGTTCTGCACTATATCTCACTTTCTTTCACTGTCTCACTAACTCTGTCCTTATTTTTCTCAGACAACACAACTGATGGATTTGTGGCTAACCCCTTCAGGATTAGCAGCTATTGACTTGTGGCTATTGCTGGCCTGCTATGAAAACTATAGAGCGCAAACCTCGCCTTACCCATCACTCTCTCTCATTCTGAGAACAGATCTGAAGTGTGAGTGGGACCTTAGTGGACCTTTAGTGTTATTGCTGTAGCAAACAGCCCAATGTGTCAGCTTCATAAGCTTAAGAAATTATCTATTAGCATTTATAGAGCTCTAAATCACTAAATATGTTGCACAGAAGTCTAAATCAAATCAGTCGACTAATCTAAATTCTGTCAATTACAATTGTGTTTCACCGCACGAAAACATCTCATTAAGCTATTTAGCCAACATAGTCTATTGCCTAAAATATAGAAAGCATGTGTTTTAGGCTTTTGCTGGCATCAGACTTGCTAAAAATCCTGCAGATGTCAATTTAATATTCCATTTAACAGGGTGAAGAATGAAACTAGATTCGCAGTGCTTTAAATAATTGCAGTGCTTGCAAGGCAGCAAAAGATCAGCTGTTAAATGGTTAAATAGGTGCTAGAAAAGAATCAAATTGGGAATGCAAGTATGTCAATATCGCTTAGATTTTGGAAGAATAACATTAAAAGAAAGTCAACTGAAGCATTTTACATGAAAAACGTTTATATATAATAGGCCGTCTACATATAACACGTTTTATCAGTATTGTATCAGTATAGTCTTGTCTTGCAAAAACAACAACAACAAAAAACATTACGCATTACATTACCAACTTCAAACAATTCATACATATGAAGGTATGTGTCAACCTTCTTGACAAATCCTATCACACCCAATAAGCCCATTTGTGACAGAATCCCATACAATATGCTCTAAATTAAATGTAAAAATTAAAAGTTTTTTTTTCTTTTCAAATATATCTATTTTCTACAGCACATCTTAAAGAGAATGTCAGTTTTCTTTTCATAAATTAAACAGAAGTGGAGATCTGAAGAGGTTGAGAGGAGTGATCACAAGTAATTTGACTTTAACACACAGGTGCACAGCGTGTAGTGTGGCGTGGGGCTTGGCGTTCGTGTAAAATATCTGCACTTGATCAAATCTGGAGGTGCAGTCTGTCTAGTGAGCATGAGGTTCTCTGAAGATACAATCTCAACTGATCAGAGAAAAATGGACAAATGAGATAAGCAGAGCTTAAAGGCTTGGTTTTAGAAATAGATTCTAAAATTTGGTAAAGAAAGGGACTTGATGGATCACAACATTTACTCATTGCAGGGCCAGAAATAAAAGATCAGAATGGGTCCACATCATCACAGAACAAGAGACACCAGCTGCCATAACTCCAGGTTCACCATGGTGAGGTTTTTGTGTAAGGGGACGTGTGAGCCATTATTATTACTGAATCCAGTTATGTATATATTTGTATTTGTTTGTCTCTGCATGTGCGCAACCATTGTTAAAAACAGCTCACCTTTTACTTATAAAATGTAATTTCCTCAAGTATTACCGGTCTTCACTTTTCTAGCACTTCCTTCCATTAGTGACCTCATTCAAATTCTCAAAATGCTGAATTATGGACATTACTTTACAACAACAGTAATGTCTGTACATGCAAATGTTAAATGATGGATCCCAAAGCATAGACAAACAACATCTAAGCCATATTTGAAACCCTCACCAGCCAATAAAATGTGTCTATCATGCAAATAGGAGAACCCTTACTAGGAACGTGACGGTATCAAAATATTATGTCATGGTAATTGCAGAGGCTTTTTTCACTGCATATGTTCCTAATGCTATTTTATTTCTTGACTAAAACACTGATTGATATTTAAAATATGATAAGAAAAAGTAAATCAAAGTAAAGTGTCATAACATTTGAGAAACTAAATAAACATTTAATTTATTTATATGTACTGTAATTAAATAATGAGTTATCGACCGCTGAATAAATTATAAAAGTATTAAATATGATTTCAGAAAAATGTAAACAGCTATGCTAATATTTCATCCTAAAATATTCATAGTATTTTCAAGTGCCCACAGTAACAATGTTGTGCAAATTACTAATCAAGATAAACCGTATTGTTGAATATCAGCACACTAATCCTGAGCCAACACAGAGTTTACTGGTTAATCTGTGTTATTGTTTGATGCGAACCTATGTTAGTGCTGACCTGCTGCAAAAAGCTTTTTTTCAATATATTAATATATTCAAAATATCAATACGAACTGTTAAATGTCCAATGTGTAATTGTTTTGAGGATCTATTGACAGAAATGCAATATAATATATATAACTATGTGTTCAGAGGTGTATAAAAACCTTAATGAAGCATTATGTTTGTACCTTAGAATGAGCTATTTCTATCTACATGCAGCCCGGGTCCCCTTCCATGGAATTTGCCATGTTGTTACTACAGTAGCCGTAAACTAATAAACTTCTCTACAGACTCTCTCTCTTTCTGCAAAGAAGCGTGATGACATCTTAGTCCTGTGTCAGCCACCGTAGTGTTTCATGTCATATTCATTTTGCATAGGAATTTCTTCTTTCTTTCCTCTTATTCCTTCTTTCCTCACTAATAATGTGGGCAGTCGTGGCCTAATGGTTAGAGAGTCGGACTCGTGACCAGAAGGTTGCGGGTTCAATTCCCAGAGCCGGCGGGTAATGACAGAGGTGCCCTTGAGCAAGGCACCTTACCCCTACTTGCTCCCCGGGCGCTGCAGTGATAGCTGCCCACTGCTCCGGGTGTACGTGTGTTCACGACTTGCTGTGTGTGTTAGTTCACTACTCTCTGGATGGGTTAAATGCCACCATATCTGACTAATAGGTCACTTTCACTTCACTTCACTTTCACATTCACTTTCATTCACTTCCTCCTTATCACCTCTCTAAAACTTTTTCAGAAGGCCTGAGAGTGCTGAAGTAAGTTGCAATGCCCAGCTGAATATAGCTGATGGGACAACCAGACTCAGAGGCAGCATGACCAGACAGCCCATGCAGCCTCGGGGATGAGGGCTAAATTAAACACCTTTGATGCACCGCGACAGGAAGTGACCTTTTTGTACAGAGAACCTGGGAGAGGTCACATACAGACACAGGGTTCTAAACGTGAGCGTAAGATGGCTGGTCCATTTTGGGCATCCGGGGCTTTATAATGAATGCAGTCAATGGGACATTACCTGAGGCAGAAGCTGGGGGCAAAAACCTGCTAGAGTGCATTAAGAAAAAAATTTTTTTTTACAAAACCTCCATGGGGTGAATGAGTCTGTTTGCTTAGGGGAGTACACAAGTATGAAGTAAACAAGTGAGGTATGCAACCTTTGCTGTGGAGGATTTTTATTTAATCAGACAGAAATGGTAGCAAAACATGACTAAGCCAAATATTCTCTGTTGGATCATTCCTATGCTATAGCTTCATCACCCCCTAACTTCAACCCCAAAACAGTACATCCCGATATTGCTGGAATTGTTACAGTGCATGGGAAAATGGTGGAAAAGGGTCAGATATTATTACATGATGCGTTTCTGATACATTTTGTGTTACCAATAAAACAGAACAGAGCAAAAAATCAAGTTGATAAAAAAGTTGTTCCAAGACAAGGTTTACTTACTTTCAACTTTCCCTTTTGACTTTATCCAAAGTCCACACTCAAAGTATTAGCACTGTGGCGTCTATTAAATATCTATATATCTATAATATCTAAATATGTATAGTGTCTGCTGTCTCTTACTCTTTTTTACCAGATCAAGATTTGAAAGGAAAACACACTGGTGCAAGCAGAACAAACTCTGTTCAGAAATGTTCCAGAAAACAGAAGAGAGGAGGATGTGTGAAGGTCTGCTCAGGCCAAGTCCATCAGCCTGATTTTCACACGTTCTCTAAACTTGAGAAAGAATGCTTTTCACACATTTTAAAAGCAACTATCACAACTAACAAACACATACACAGACATATTAGAAAGCCACTTAGTCAAAAACACGTTTAAAAACACTGCTTGATCATTTGAAATGGAACTTCAGATGGTAACTGGTTTTGTCTTGTTTGTAGTTAGTCAAAGGACTTAAAGATCGGGTAACATGCAGTTTCTGCCAATCTCATATTAATCTTGAGTACAGTAGTACTCTCAAATGAATACTGTATACAGTAGCATTGCATCCGTCGTATCTTTGAAGAGGGTTTAGTTTGATCAAATTTATAAAAGAGAGATACAGCTCTACGATCATGTCCGGAAAAAGATGAGCTGCTGGAGGGACGGAAATACAACATGAGCACGCAACACATCATCGCAATAATCCCTTTGTGTTTTTTACATTATGCACGTACACACCGATTGCCAAACAAAACACATAAGACATATGACTTAGTCTTACCCACATGCAGTTCATGTCCGGCATCTTTTAGCACTCGGACCCCGCCATCTATCAGTTTCAAACGATCTCCAAATCCAGTGTTATATCCACCATTTATATAACATCTATCACTGAAATGCCATGAACAAACAAACACACCTCAACTTCTCTAACTATTGCAAGAGTAATGAGCTGCAGCTGCACACCCACAGCGCAGCCAATCTGTCAGGTCTCGGGTCTGAGCACTTGCTTGTTTTGTCCGTTTCGTTATGTGTTTTGGTTGTGTCGGCCGCATGGCTTGGTTTTGACAGCTGACCATGTGCTAGGAGTCTGCATGTGCTTCCCCGCCCCCTCGTTACCTCCTCATCATTAGCTCACTCTTAGCACATGGGTCTGATCTCTATCCTTTCTTTCACTCTGGCTGTCTCTTGTTAGTATTCTGATTTCTCCCATTTATATTCCCTCTGTTTCTCTAGTTTGGTGTCAAACCGTTGTATGTATTTACTTCACTGATCTCCATAGTCTAGTTGGATCTTGTCTTGTTTAACCATTTAATAACCACCCTGTCTTGTTTAGGCTCCAGAGCTGCTAGTACCCTGCACGGTGTTTGCACTCTCTGTCTCCTTAGTGACTGTCCTGACGACCTCGGTCACCAGCGTCTTCTCTTACGGACCTCTGTCTCCTGGGAACCTCCTGCTGATGGCGGATCGTTGTTCCGGTCAGCCGGTATCGCCCTGCCTGGAGGAGCCTCTTCGGCTCGACAGTGAGAGTTCATTTCTCTCCTATGGATGGTGCTTCGATACGAGGGGACTATTTCAAGTGGATTAACCTTGCTTTCTTGAGTGAGCTATTTTCATATGGAAACCCTTGCCTCGAATGAACTATTTTCAGGTGGATTACCCTTGCCTTCTTGAATGAACAATTTTATGTAGGTTACCCTTTGGATTCCTGAGGGAATTATTTTCAAGTTATTCCCCTTAGCCTATTGTGGCTGAGCGCTCGCCTCCTATCTAATTACCTCCCCTGTCTTGAACTCTCCACCTTGGCGGCTGTTTATACTTACCTGTGATTCTCCGCTTGTGTTTGCAATTAAACCTTGGGAACCCTGCTTGTGACTCCACAGTTGTTCGTAACACAATCTTTACGCAATGCAGCCAATCTTCATAAGTGGTTCTTCCTATTGCTCGTCAATTGGTGGGATTTTCTGGGAGAATTGCCCAATAAAAGGAATAGGATCCATGTTAGGAAACGAGAATCCAGACTTATAAAAAACTTTCTGAAACAAGTTAGAGTGCTGGGGGAGCGTACCGAGCACCGAAATACTACGTCATACGTCCAACTCGTTTTTTAACAAGTTGACCATTTTAAGCATGAGAAGCCAGCATGTATAACAGTGTAAAGAAGTCAGAACTGCATGAAATAGCTTGTTACCCGATCTTTAAACTGTTCCATAAACCTTTATCATGCTGAGAACAAGAGCAAAATACTGGGGTCATAATACCCAATGGCAATGCCTTCCATCTTTAAAGAGTGGCTTAAAACTTAGTTTTTGCTTTTATAAATGACAAGGCACATAGCAAAACCAACACTAATCCAGATCTGCACAAGGGATTTGTCGTTTGATGTAAACTCCTGTCAAGTGTTCAAACGCTCCGGCAAACAATCTTTCATCTTCTGCCTTGTAAACAGTTTTGCCTCTTACACCTGATCAAATCCACATGATCAAGCCAATTCCTCATCTTTGAAGCAGTGCATCTAGCCTACACCAAGCTTAGAAATTAAAATGCATCTAACTAACTCTTGGAAAAGTACTACAACAGTTGTTAGGAAGTATAAAACGCAAGCAACTGCGGAGGAAGTATCACGAGCATGTGTACACTCTTAAAAATAAAGGTGCTTAAAAGGATCTTCACAGCGATGCCACAGAAGAACCATTTTTGGTTCCACAAAGAACCATCTCTTTCTCACTTTTTATAATCTGAAGAACCTTTTTTCGCCACAAAGAACCTTTTGTGAAACAGAGAGGTTCTTTAGATATTAAAGGTTCTTTATGGAACCAAAAGGTTCTTCTATGGCATCGAAGAACCTCCTGAAGCACCTTTTTTATTTTTTTTTAAGAGTTTACTTCCCTCATTCTCACGGCTATAACCGGGAAGCATACATGTCATGTCGCCATGGGAGTAAAACCTGTCAATCAAAGCAGGTGGTGGTTGAAAGCGTCATTTAGCAGCTTGTTGCTGTGTGTGTGTGTGTGTGTGTGTGTGTGTGTGTGTGTGCGTGCGTGCGTGCGTGCGTGCGTGCGTGCGTGCGTGCGTGCGTGCGTGTGTGTGTCTGTTTTGATGGACAGCTCAACAGGATTTGGCTGGATGACACACACTGCCAAAAGGTTGAAAGAAGTGAAAGAGATGCACAGAAATGAGGGATTAGACCAGGGTTGTGTGGAAGGAGAGACAATTTCAGGGTGAGATAAGAAAAGTGATGTACTTCTGTCCTTGAAGCAAGGCTCTTGTTTTTTTAGTTTCTCACACTGTTCTATCAAACCTTTATATTACTCGTTTGCCTACCTTTTCATTTACTTTTATATTGCTTTTCTAAGACCAACCATTCATAAATAAATGTCCCATTTCTTCAAATTCCAAAACGCCTGCATTTTCTGTCTGGTATTATGAATTTAATATTCTTTTAATCCAGGCTCTTATCTGGCTTCCATTTTTTTTTGGCTTTCTCCAGTTCACTAAAAGTTCAACACCTGCTTTCAAAACAGATTCTTTTTGTGAACCAAAGTCCATTTGTCACCAGTTTGTTAAACTTTAGTTCCCTTTCTGTCAGTCTCTCGACGTTGTGTCGAACCGACAGATTGGGGTTCGTCTTGAAAACCTATCATCTTCTGAGTATTTTGAAAAGGCCAATGAAAATTGGCAAATGAAATTTGCATGCCGGACTCCTCCCCGGATGTCCGGGTATAAGAGGGAAGCCGGCGTGCTCATTCATTCACCGTTTTGTTCTTCAGAGCCTGTGCATCTGATGAGCGACACAGCGATCTTCAGTGATCAATATTCTGCTGGAATCTACGACGTGGTGCAGCGGACGGTCCCTTCCTGCAGTGACTCTCCCCTGGGCATCTAGGCAGTTACAGAGGTGTTCGAGCAAATTTCCTTTTCTAAAAGAGCAAATTTCTCCAGCGTGGCTTGTCCTGCTGTTCTCATGGGTGCAACACACTCATCGAGGAGGGGGACGGACACGATGCCTGCTTCCAGTACGCTGGGGCAGACGTTGTGGATGCGTCCTGCCCGCACTGCGGACGGTGACGATTAAGACGTTGCGTCACGGGTGGCTGTGTTCCCATGGGACTCAGCCACCACCTCGTTTGCTCCCCGTTCCGTGGCGGCAGGACTACGGCCCTGCCGTCCGCTACGGCTAGCAGCGAGGGTGATATGAGGATTACTGTGAGTGATAATCCGCCAGCCGCTGGCTCACGGACCGTTCGCACCTCGTCTCGCTCGTCTGATCGTCCCCCAGGAGACTGCAGGGCAATGTGTAGGACCGGCAGCCGGTAGGGCGTATGCCTGCGAAAGCCCTTCCCCCTTCCTCTAGGGGGATCAGCGGCTATTACGCCTCCCCTCTTTCCCCCACTGGGTAAAGAACAGGCATTTTATCCATCACTAGCACCTTCCTCGGGGCAGGCTGGGCAGAGCAGCCCTGCCCCCTTAGGCCGGGGAACAGTTGAGTTATCTCCCACATAGCTCTAACCGGACCTAGTGCTTCAGACGTGGTAACCCCCCCTCCGTGGGCTGTTCCGTCTGATGTATCCTCATGAATGGTTCCCACCTTGGCAACCCATGACCTCCCTAGGTGGACTCTCACCTTGCGGTTAACTCCTGCAGTCCACACATTTTCCCATGAGTTCTCCCCTGATGGTGAGACCATGTGGTGTCTCCACTAATTCCTCCCTACGGTAGGTAGTGGTCTCTGCAGCGTTTTTCCCCCAGGGGGGAATAATGCTTACCCAGTGGCCCTTACGGTGCCGGGCGGCTTCTCGCTGGTTAGAGAACTAGGCCTCCGCCCATGACAGCCGGTGGCAGGGGCTTCCCATCTTTTCACAAAAGCTCTGGGACCACCTACCTCTCCACTGGACGGTCAAAATTTTGTGTTAGCGCCTACGTCTGACTCGCCCAGGCCAGTCAACGTCGCTCCGCTAGAGATTGTGACGCGGCTCAGCGCTGTAGCGTCTTCCATACGAACCCCAATCTGTCGGTTCGACACAACGTCGAGAGACCGACAGAAAGGGAACGTCTTGGTTACGGATGTAACCTCAGTTCCCTGATGGAGGGAACGAGACGTTGTGTCCATTATGCCACAACACTGGCCGCCCGCCGCAGCGGTCGGGGGGATGCTCTCAGGCTCCTCAGACCAAACGGTGAATGAATGAGCACGCCGGCTTCCCTCTTATACCCAGACATCCGGGGAGGAGTCCGGCATGCAAATTTCATTCGCCAATTTTCATTGGCCTTTTCAAAATACTCAGAAGATGATAGGTTCTCAAGACGAACCCCAATCTGTCGGTTCGACACAACGTCTCGTTCCCTCCATCAGGGAACTGAGGTTACATCCGTAACCAAGACGATAGTTACGAAACAAGACTTGCTCAATTTATGAATAGAAATAGGCTCTACTGTTCCTATTGGTGCTAAAATCATGTTTATTAAGTCATAGTTATGGCTGCATGCTATTGACAGTTGCATCAAACAATTGGTTCATTTTATTTACTGTATACAATAGTCTGTCTGAATACTGCGCACAGAAACAGCATCGAAACTTGTCAACGTTACCCCATGACTTGCATTCATAAATAACTGCCTGGGAATTGCCTTTTAGGGAGTCATCCTCTGATGGAACCTAATAAGTGATCGATTTGGAACGCTCTACATAGGCTGCAAATCGACATGCCTAAAGTCCAAATAACACTCCTGACTTAAAGCTAACAGTTATTGAATTAATTACATTTATAATGAATTTTTCATGCTCCATCCACCATCTTTTCTTTTTGGGATTTTATCTCAAGGCATTCTGGGATTGTTTTATTAATAAAGCATACCTGCAACTTTGCTCTACAATTTAACCCAAAGAGGTTAATATCTTAACAGCCAGCTTGACTGTAAGCCTTTGCTTTAAACAGAAGAGTGCCCAATATGCCTTAACATGTTGACTAGGTTTTGGATAAGAGCTAATGTCTGAGACTTAAACTGGCCTGCTTCTTCATTGCATGAATGATTGATACATTATACAAATGCCCAAAGCAATTTACAGAATAACCAAGTGGCCCATTCTGGGTAAATCTTGAAAAAAGGTTACACGACCTAATGCACAACCACAGATGACAAACAGGACACCATCTTGGTGTCATTACAAATCACAAAACCGCAGATGAACTGAATTTACATTTAAAAGAGCCTCGATTAATCACGCGCCAATCCCCATACGCTCTCTCGGGAGGTAATCAGATGTGTCCTATTCATTCATTCACTCGTTGTAGACATCAGATCAAATCAGAACAGTCTCATGGCTGAATACCAGAGTGGAGATGGAGTGCACAAACGGGAGTATGAGAGTCCTCAGGAAAGCATCAGGAATTGCTTATTGAAAGTAAGGCAAACTTTAAGCAGTATGCACGGGTTGCATTAAGGACTGTGATTAGCACACATGCATTCAGGTATCCAAGAAAGGAGAGTGAAAGCTCTTTTGCTTTTAGTGACATATGGCGTTTGGGATATAGGGTGACCCCAGCACACTGCTTGAAGGAGAGAGAAAAAATGCATGAGAAGAAAGAACTTTGCAGGCCAACTTGCTAATTCATTTCACCCTTTTATGTATCAAACAAAAAAACTTTTTATAGGGAGCTAAGTGTTGCAGTTCTGATTAATAGTATGAAGTCGTGCCCTGTTGTTACAGCCAAATGCCAAGGTAATGGCTTGTCATGAGAGGAGGGCCAGAAGAAGGGTGTGGAGTTTCTCTCATATTTCAGTTGTGCATGCCAGTACAGAGTGTGATTTGAAGTGATGTAGCGGTTTACATAGGAGCATCTTGGTTACGGATGTAACCTCTGTTCCCTGATGTTGGGAACGAGATGTAGTGTCAAACAAACAGATGGGGATTGTCTTGAGAACCTATCAACTTCTGACTATTTTGAAAAGGCCAATGAAATTGGCTAATTAAATTTGCATGCCGGACTCCGCCCCCAGATATCCGGGTATAAAAGGAAGACGGCATGCTCATTCATTCACCTTTTGAGCTGAGGAGCCTGAGCATCCCTCGACCGCTGTGGTGGGTGGCCAGCGTTGTGGCATGAAGGACACAATGTCTCGTTCCCTCCCTAAGGGTACAGAGGTTACATCCGTAACCAAGACGTTTCCTTTCTGTCGGTCTCTCGACGTTGTGTCGAACCGACAGATGGGGTTCCTCTGGAAAACACCACGGCGCTGTGCCGCATCACAATCTCTAGCGAGGCGACGCTGACTGGCCTAGGCGTGTTAGACGTGAGCACCAGCACGGAATTGTGACCGTCCAGCGGAGAGGTAGGGGATCCCAGACCTTTTCTTAAAAGGTGGGAAGCCCCTGCCACCAGCCGTCACAGGCGGAGGCCTTGTTTCTCTAACAGCGAGAAGCCGCCCGGCACCGTAAGGGAAACTGGGTGAGCGTTATTTCCTCACTGAGGAAACGCGCTACAGAGACCACTTCCTACCATAGGGAGGAGTTTAGTGGAGACACCAGCATGGTCTCACCGTCAGGGGAGAACTCATGGGAAAAATGTGTGGACTGAAGTAGTTTAACGCAAGGTGGAGGTCCTCCTAGGGAAGGTCATGGTTGCCGAGGTGGGAACCAATCATGAGGATACATCAGATGGAACCGCCCGATGGGGGGTTACCACGTCTGGAGCACTAGGTCTGGTTAGAGCTATGTGGTAGGTAACTCAGCTGTTACCCGGCCTAAGGGGGCAGGGCTGCTCTGCCCAGCCTGCCCCCAGGAAGGCACTTAGTGATGGATGGAATGCCTATTCTTCACCCAGTGGGGAAAGAAGAGAGGCGGAAATAGCACACTGACCCACCTAGAGGGAAGGAGTGAAGATGCTTTCGCAGGCATACGCCCTACCGGTCGCCGGTCTTACCTGTTACCATGCAAGACGCGGGCTGACACTGGTTCTATGCAGAGGCTGTAGAACCTCGCGAAAGTGTTAGGCGTAGCCCAACCCGCAGCTCTGCAAATGTCTGCCAGAGAGGCACCCTGAGCCAGTGCACACGAGGAGGCTACACCCCGGGTGGAGTGTGCCCTCACTGCCAATTGGCACGGGCGATCTTGGGATCGGTACGCCGTGGTGACGCCATTTGCTGATCTCCAAAACAGACAAAGTGCTGCTCAGAGCTTCTGAAGCTCTGCGTGCGGTCCAGTAGAAGCGCAGCACACGTACTGGACACAACACGGATGGGGTTGGGTCTTCCTCCCCGGTGGGGAGTGCATGCAAGTTCACTGCCTGGTCTCTTGGGGTCCGTGGAAGGAACTTTGGGCACGTAGCCGGGCCAGGGTCTCAGGATAACATGAGAATCATCGGGCCTGAGTTCTAGGCAATCTGTGGACACGGAGGATGCTTGTAGGTCCCCTACCCTCTTGGAGGTGAGCACCATCAGGAGAGCTGTCTTCATTGTGAGGTGAGAAAGAGCGGCATCTCCGAGGGGCTTGAAGGGGGGCCTCTTGAGGCCTGCCAGGACCACATCAAGGTTGCAGGAGGGTATGGAGTGCGGATGAGGCGGTAGATTTCTCGCGCCCCTTAGGAACCTAATGACCAGGTCGTGCTGTCCCAATGACGTTCCAGCAACTGGGTCGTGATGAGCGGCAATGGCGGCTACATACACTTTTAGTGTGGAAGGGGAGAGGTTACTCTCCAGTCTCTTTTGAGGAAAGGACAGCACATTCCTGATTGAGCAACTCCGCTGGTCTTCTCTTCGAGAAGAGCACCAGGACGAGAAGAGGTGCCACTTATAGGCGTATAGCTGCCTAGTGGCTGGGGCCCTAGCCTGAGTGATGGTCTCAACCACCGCCGGGGGTAGGTCACTCAGGATCTCCTTGTCCTGTCATGGAAGTTCCAGAGATCTGCCCTGGGATGCCATAACGTGCCCTTCCCCTGGGAAAGCATGTCCTTCATCAGGGGGATCGGCCAAGGGGGAGTTGTCATCAAGAGAATTAGCTCCAAGAACCAAGTCCGGTTGGGCCAGTATGGCGCAACTAGTAACACTTGATGCTCCTCTTCCCTGACCTTGCACAGGGTCTGTGCAATGAGGCTCACTGGGGGGAAGGCGTAATTCCGCTTGTCCCGCGGCCAGCTGTGCACTAGAGCATCCGTGCCAAGGGGGGCCTCGGACAGGGAGCATCATAGCAGGTAATGGGTGGTGTCCAGGAGGGTGAACAGGTTTACCCCTGTCTGTAACAAGGTCATTGAAGACCAAGGGGTTAGGGTGCGTTGGCAGAGAGGCGTAATGACCATACGCCTGCTGCCGGTGTGCCACGCTCTCCAGGGCACTCGACTCTTGGAGCGGTCTCATGTGCATCAACCCGAGGGGTATCACCCCCACCGAGGATGCCATGTGTCACAGGAGCCTCTAAAATTGTTTCAGGGGGACCGCTGATCAGGCAGTTCAACACTGATTGAGCGCGTTCTGTGGTCAGTCGCGCTGTCATGGAGACAGAGTTGAGTTCCATACCGAGAAAGAGGATGCTCTGCAGAGGGGAGAGCTTGCTCTTTTCTCGTTGACCTGTGGTCTCAATCGATCTAGGTGCCGGAGCACTAGATCCCTGTTTGTACACAACAGATCTCGCAAGTGTGCCAAGATGAGCCAGTCATCGAGATAGTTTAGTACCGCACACCTCTCTCCCCGAGGGGAGTGAGGGCGGCTTCCACGATCTTCGTGAAGACTCGTGGGGACAGGGACAGACTGAAAGGGAGGACTCTGTACTGATATGCCCGACCCTCGAAAGCGAGACATGAAAGTAAGCATCCTTTAGGTCGATTGCCATGAACCAATCTTGACATCTGATAAATGCCAGGATGCGCTTCTGCGTGAGCATCCTGAACGGCAGCTTGAGTAGGTGCCTGTTCAGGGTACGCAGATCTAGCAACCCCCACCTTTTTTGGGGACGATGAAGTACGCAATGTAAAACCCGTTGAACATCTCGGCTAGAGGGACGAGCACGATCACTTCCTTCGCCAGAGGGGTGGTGACCCTGGCCCGAAGCACGGGAGCATCTTGCCTCTGACTGAGCTTGAGAGGATGCCCCGAAACATCGACCACCCAGCGATGGAATGGCTGGGGTCGGGCCCGATGGTATTCTCAATCTCCCTGGGGTCTTCCCATGAGGGCCGCTTCTGCTTTCGTCGCGGCTGCTGACGGGGTGGTGGTCTCCTTCTGGGGGGGCCGCCTGAGTGGGGGATGCCGGAGGGCGTCGAAGAGGACCAGGGCTGCTGGGAAGCAGACGGTACACGGGACTTGACGGCCGTAGGGAGGCCGAGTCGCGACGGGGGAGGATATGCTTGATAGCCTCTGTCTGCTTCTTTACTGTCGAGAACTGCTGCTCGACAGTATCACCGAACATGCGAGATGGGTGCGTCGAGAAAGCGGACCTTCTCGGCGTCACTCATCTGTGCAAGGTTTGACCAGAGGTGTCTCTCCTGGACCACAAGTGTGGACATCGCCTGACCCAGGGCCCGCGCGTTCACCTTGGTCGCCCGTAGAGCGAGGTTGGTGGTGGCGCGGAGTTCCTGCATAAGCGCTGGGTCGGTCTTACCCTCGTGGAGCTCTCTCAATGCCTTGGCCTGATGGACCAGCAGGATGGCCATAGCGTGGAGAGTGGAGGCAGCTTGGCCCGCAGCAATGTAAGCTCTCAACACAGATGCCGAAAACCTACATGCTTTGGACGGGAGTCTAGGTCGAGCCCCCCAGGTGGCCGCCATCTGCGGGCACAAGTGCACTTCGATGGCACACTCCACCTGGGGGACATCGACATATCCTCTAGCTGCCTCACCCTCGAGGGAAGAGAGGGCGACAGAACTAGTTTGACGTGGATGCGCCGGAAAAAGGGGGCATTCCAGGTCTTACTAAGTTCCTCATGCACTTCCGGTAAACACGGCACTGGGGGCGGGCGCAGCTTGGAGCCGAGCTCAAACCCGAGGCACCATGTATCCAGCCACGAGCGCTGGGAGAGGCAGTGCGGGCACTGCAACCCAACGCTCACGGCGGCCCGGGAAAGCATGGCTGACATTTCGACGTCCGCTTCTTCCTGGGCTCGACCCCCCGAGGGAGGGAGCTCCGAGGAATCGTCGGAGTCGGATGGCAGTAAGTCACCCTCCGATGCTGCAAGCGACATCTCATTGTCGTCATGTACTTCTGAGTACGTGGCGGAGAAAGAAGACGGTGTAGGACCATCTCCCGGGGGACGGTCAGACGAGCGAGATGGGGCGGATATCCCCATATCACCCCCGCCGCTCACCGTCGGGGACGGCAGGGCCGTAGCCGCTGCGGTCCGAGGACAGGAAGCTGACGAGGTGGCGGCTGCTTCCAAAAAGAACACAGCTACCGTGACCTCAACCTCTGAATCGCCATCCGCCTGCAATACGGGCAGGACGTATCCACAAAGGCTGCCTCAGCTTGGTTGCACCCACAAGAACAGTGGGACATACCGCGCTGGAGAAATTTGCTCTTTTAGATAAAAAAGGAAAAAACTCTAACACCTCCGGAGCTGCCGAGACGCCCAGGGGAAGTCGCTGCAAGAAGGGACAGTCTGCTGCACCACGTCGTAAGGATCCAGCAGTGTAGACGATCAATGTAGATCAGAGAGAAAATCATAAGATCGAAGGCTCCGAAGAACAAAAGTTGAATGAATGAGCACACCGTTTTCCTTTTATCCGAGGTGGAGTCCGGCATGCAAATTTCCTTCGCCAATTTCATTGGCCTTTTCCAAATAGTCAGAAGATGATAGGTTCTCAAGACAAACCCCATTTGTCGGTTCGACACAACGTTGAGAGACCGACAGAAAGGGAATCTTGTTTATCCTTTTGAATTAGATTATTTTTCTTATATATACTCTATATCACTATAAATCATACATTACATGCGAAATCTTGGTATCTCACCATCGGATTGGCATCTGGAAAGAACATCCATCACAATTTGAAACTGTTATGCTGTGTTTCCTCTCCAAACATCCAATTTAGAACATAAAATCTATATTTTTTTCTCTGTATAAATGCGCTAAATGCCCATGATGCCCATTAGTGAGTCTGGCACTTTCTGGACAGGGATGAATGGAGATGCACTGGCTGTCATGTATGCTGGTAAATGCTATGACGTGTTTGCCCTGGTCTGTTTTGATGCACAAAATTATGTATATGTGCACACTACCTAAAAAACATTTCCTCATTCTGGGAGTGACATTTCAAATGAAATAGAGATCTTACAGCAGTAAATGCTCTGGAAAAAATCTGAAAATAAAACTGAAGTCCCCTTTCATAAGTGAAATTCATTAGACAAGTTCAGTTTTAAGAAGCTGACAGCCTTGAAGGGAGATACTCTTTTACTTCCTTGCGGTGACCCAAAGTCTACATTTGAAGAAATATTTACAAAAAATCTGTTATAATCTAATTTCTGTATATTGTTTTTCTGGTCAACACTCCTTAACGCAACATAAATCAAAATGGATGACATTTTCTTTTTTTCATAAATGTCTTTGCTCATGTTGTGCGTGATTCATCAGTGTATGCTATTCTAAAGAAACATGTAATAACATTTTCAGTCAAGGAAACAACTATTATTTTCTACTGAAGCAACCAAGGCCGAATGCACTGGATAAATAATATAAATCAATAATATCATATAGTAGCCTACTTCCAATGTTCCATTAAAATTCAAATGGGAAAAGATATAAGTCCCATCCTGCAAGTGCCTACTATAATTGTTTTTCCACTCATCACATTATAAAGGAATATTGCAAATGCCATTTTGTTAAATGACTCTTCTTAATTTCTTTAATGTTCATGAGCTTTTTGAAGACTTTTGAAGACATTGTGCCTATACTTTTCAAAAACATACTAACCCTGAGAAGTATCAACACAATCTCACTGCAATAACTATATCAGTGCAATAACTATTTTTCAATTCACCAGCTAATTCATATTCATTTGTGTGTCATTTGTACATTTTCATACAATCTGCTTTCGCTTCAGTTACATTTGTGGGGCACACCTTCAAATATGTGAAAAACATATTATGTGTCACAAATGTGCTATAGTTCCAGTCTCCTTTTTGGCAAAATGTTGGAAGTTGAGGCTGACAGTGTTCCTATGAAGGATTTTTTTGAAAAGCTGAGACAAGACACTGAGACACTGCCAGAGATACCAAGTGACACACACACACACACACGCAAACACATTTACAGAGAGCACCCTGCCACAACAGAGATTCTTAGAAATTTCAAAACGACCAAAAACAGTACAGCAGCTCTCAGAAAGTCACTTAACTCCGTTCACAACAGAGACAACCCCCAGAACCTGTAAAAACATGTTTTCTTATCTGTGACTCTCTGGTTGACATCTTCAGAAACTTCTTTGCCTCACAGTCACTCATGTCATTATAATGACTCTTTGTAAAGATCTGGTTTAGGACACTTTGGCTGTGAATCCTGTTCCCTCGTGTCAATCTCTCTCATTCTCTCTCTCTCTCTCTCTCTCTCTCCATCTTTTTTTTCTCCTGGCTGGTGTGAAGCCCTGTAGAGGTTAATGAAGTCTCAAGGGAGAAGTGCTCATGAAACAACACTCCAAAAGCAAGCGACCGGCTGTACTCTATCTCTTTCTCGTATAATCTCTCTACTTCTCTTACCCTTCTTTTGCTCTGGCCTGGAGACAGACATATGCTTCAGAACTGCTCAAAAGTATTTGAGCAAGTGCTTTGTGTCAGGGTATGTATGTTGGATTTTGGAGACGCTTAACATCTGTCACTTTCTATTATGTCCTGTTGTTCCTTTGGAGAGAGAGAGAGAGAGAGAGAGAGAGAGAGAGAGAGAGACCGAGAAGATCGAGAGAGAGAGATCGAGAGAGAGAGCGAGAGAGAGAGAGAGAGAGAGAGAGAGAGAGAGAGAGAGAGAGAGAGCTCAGTGATTCTCTCTCATTGCATTGATGTCCTTCTCCTGTCTAAGAGCTGTGAAGCAGCTACAGTAAGTGGTGTGGGTTTTCTACGTGTGCATGAGTTTTGCTGCATCTCAAAAATCCAATTTTGCATGGTGAATTGAATCGATTTTTATTCAAGACCAAATATACCTTTGCGAAATGACAGCACTGAAAACTTTACTATTACTTTAAAATCGAAGTGCAGTGTTAAAATACTTTGTTATCCCGTTTATTGTGCACAAAAATTAGTAAGATGGGCAGGTTGACATTGTGGTGGCGCTTGCTATTCACTTTGATAGCTCTGTAAAATATGTAAAATAAGCAAGACAAATATCATAAATAAAGATGCAGGGTCACTCTAAGAAAACAGTGACTTTCTGACTTCAAAAAGTCAAAAAATGTAATTCACTTTTCATGCTTAAAATTTAATGATTAGTATTCACCGGCATGATTACATTGTTACCAATAGTAATGGGTAACTTGAATTTTGTTCCTTATTTAATGGTTTCATTTTACTTATTATTTGCATACAGTTTTCTGTCATTGTTGGTATAACACCAGTGACAATAACACCAGTGACAAATTCCCATGAAAGGCCAATTTTCCAAAATGATGGCTAAGTCAAAACTAGCATGATGAGGCACACTAAAATCTATACATTATACCGATAAACGTGTTTTTTCCTAGCCTTTCCAATAAAAATCCTCCATACTGACACAAACCAAAGCAACACCAATGACGCTTTTAAAGAACCACACCAAAAAACAACATTTTAAATAAAATCTATAACTTATGTTAAGGAAAGGGACACTCACCATGTGTGTGCTTGAACAGAGCGTCTTCTTTGTTGACTTTTGACCTTGTAAGTACTTACTTGCTTGTTTTTATTCTTTCAAAATAATAGTTTGTGTCACCAATAACACCAATGACACAAAACCAAAGCACAGCTTTTTTTGTTTTTTATTATTTGTATTAATAAATCATTATTTTGGTTTGCATTTGTATGCATTTATTAGGCCCTATAATTGTGTTTAATTGAATTAAACTTAATTTAAAAAAAATAACGATGTTTATACACCATACAACAGAGTTAAACATATGGGGGACATGTGTTTTTTCAAGTACAAATTAAATTCAAATTAATTTAGAAAACTATAAAGACAAATCATCATTATAGAAAGGCTCTGGGTTGCGTATTAATGGCTAAATCCAGTGGATTTTTCATTTGGAAGCTTTTTACATGCCTGTAAAGTTTGGGAACAGGTTTGTGACCATATTTTTGAAAATGACACCACAACTCTTTTTAACTCCAAGTTATTTTTTAAATGCCACTGGGGACAAACCACTTTTTAAAATAAAAATTGCATTTCCATATCTCACTCTCTCTATTATGCTCAAATACGAGAAAGCATTTTAACCCATACCTCACAATGTTGTCACTTCTATGGAGGGTAATTATCAATAATTTCAGATCGTTGAGATCGATTGTGTGGCATAATTCTATCTGTGCATTTCACCTGCAACGTAACTGCCAATATTACTGATGTCTATTTTTGATTAAGCAAGAAACAAATTAGCAGTCTGGAGAGCAGCTATTCATCCTCTCTCTCTCTCTCTCTCTCTCTCTCTCTCTCTCTCTCCTAGGATGCCTAGGATGCATTTGGACAGAGAGAAACACAGAGGTGATCCATCAGGCTTATTGAGGTTCACTGTGCTACAGACTTCAGACAGATTAACTGCCAATTCATTCAGAATCCTCAGAGGTGACTTTATGCTTGTCAGCTGTAACGTAGCAACTGAGACAGAAGGTGAGAGAGTGCCAATGTTTTACTATATGAGTTATCACAACACACATACGCAATCCTAATTCAATCAATACTTTGTTTCGTTTTCCATTTTTAACAATTTCTCTCAGTCTGCAAGCACTGTTATATGCACAACAAAAAGTCTATTTTGGAAAAAATAAGCAGAGTTCTGTGAAATGGGTTTAATTATACATCAGGGCTGCGTTCAGCCCCGACAAAACGTTGCAAAACGTTTTTTAAACGGAAACGGTGGTGCGGTTGAACACCCTGTTGTGATGATACAAGAGTTGAACTATGGCAGCTGAGAAGGCCGTTCTTTGTGTTCTTTTTGAAGAATTTTCGGAGCCTGATGAAATCGGAATAAATACGTGTTTAATACTGCAAAATATATCTCTTCTAATATCTTCAATAGTTGCGTAAGTTATACCGAGCTGCAGCGGACACATTTAAATGACTTTACTTGGACCCATTGTGCAAGCTGTCTCTTTAATACCGCCTGGGTTATATACATGTTGCTGCTGATTGGGCCGACATTCTTGACACGCCCACCAAACCAAAGAAAACGCATCTCAAACCCTGTTGCACACCGTTGCAAACCGTTTCCAGGAAACGTGTCGTTCAACCCCGAAACCGCAGCAAAACGTTGTGCACCGGTTTGAGCTTGAACATGCCCCAATTCTCTCTGGTTCTCGAATCTGATTGGCTGATACCCGTGAGATATTCCACCAGGATCATCAAGGGAACTGACCGTTGAACAAAGCTTCACTGACTGTTTGTATCAATCCGCCACTAAACTAACTGTGACTATGCTGTCCTCGCAACTGCGTTAAGCCGAGCTGACACTACAGGACTGTGAGACAACTTGCTATGGCGCTTACACTACACAACAAAGTTTCTTCTCATCTGTCGTCGTCTTGTCATAGCTGCGCGCATACTACACAACACACCGCTGACGAGGTGCACACACCACAAAACATTCGGTGAAGAGGCGGTTCCGACCATCAGCGAAATCTTCTTTCCTCCGTTTATATCATCTGCACTGTGATTGGCTAGATTAGTTCCACGTGGACGTTCAATGCACACACAACGAATGGTAATGGATAGCTCGAGACTGCTACTGAACGAACTTCGCGCGACCAAAACGAGCACCGATTTGGTCGTGATCTGAAGGTTTTGTCGCAGACCTTGGATCTCTCCGCGACAGCAAAATCCAGCCAAAAGTCACGTAGTGTGAGCTTGCCTGGATTTTGCTGTCGCGGACAGATTTCCAAGGTCTGCGACAAAACCTTCGCGACCAAATCGGTGCTCGTTTCGGTCGCCGAAGCTCGTTAAGTATAAGCAGGTGTCTAACGTGATCTGGACGTGTCTCGAGCTATCCATTCCCAGACGCTACGATATTTTCAAACCTGTTTGATATTATCGCCTAGTGATCTCGTTGTGTGCGCGTTGAATGACCACGTGGAACTAATCCAGCCAATCACAGATGATATAAGCGGAGGAAAGATGAAATTAAACATATTTTCGCTGATGGTCGGGACCACCTCTTCACCGAATGTTTTGTGGTGTGTGCACCTCGTCAGCGTTGTGTTGCGTGTATGCGCGCAGCTATGACAAGACGACGACAGATGAGAAGGAACATTGTTGTGTAGTGTAAGCGCCATAGCAATTCAAGTCGTCTCACAGTCTCGTAGTCGTGTATGTACTCCTACTCGAGCGATATTGCATTAACATGGCATACTATTTTAAATGGAGCTTAGAGTGTTAGGCTATTATTGGAAGCTGCATTTTCCAATTTGCCAAAATATTGAATAAGCACACATGAAAGGGATGAGGAATTTGAAGAACTTGATGGTTGCTCAATTTTTGCAGAAAATTGTTAAGCTTTTTGTATATTTCTATGGGTATTTATACAGTTTGGAGCTTTTTAGGCTGTTGGCTTATTTGGCATAAAATTCTGGGGTAATTTTTTTAAAATCAATTCACTGTTACTATGCCAGGGGCGTTTCTACTTTTCACTTTTTACTTAAAAACCTGCTGTGTGCAGAAGTATGCAACACAATGCACTATACAAACTTCCCTTGCTTAAACCACCATTCCTACAGACTACAGTGCAACAATACTGGGGAAGGTAAACATTTATCTTCAAAATACTTAACATAAACTTTATTAACATGTTTGCATGCACTGTATGGAAATAATGAAAGCAGAGAGAAATGTTTCTTGCACATCTGCATTCATTTGACAATGATAACAATGAATAAATACATATTTTCAAGAATTAACAATTACAATATTTCAAGAAAGGCTCCAACTAACAAAGAGCATACTTCATCTAAAAAAAACAATATTTTCTGGTTTCACAGCCAAGTGCACACAAAGATTGTTAATTTTTTTAACCAACTGTACTGCATTAAACTGTACTGCCTATAAAAGCACATAGTTATCTCAGCCATAGGTACTGCCAGATTTTTATTTAACGTCCTAAACTAGAGCTAGTAAATTAAATATTTATTTAATTTCTGAAAGTACAGAACACAAAAGTTCACTCTGCATCGCTTTTACAAGAGTGAATTTGGTTACTACGTTGCATATAGATCTGTTTTTTTTTTTGCCGCTATTATCAATCTGTCACGGCGAGCGTTGCGGAAGAACCCAAATGCAGGCAGACGTGAAGGGGTTAACAAAACAAGACTTTAATAACTCAAAACAAAAACCCACGATGAGGTGCAAAACAAAACAGGAACTAAGAACACGGGAAGAAAACAAGAAATCAAAACAAAACACTTCCCACGTGGGGGCAAAACAGAAACTAAGGTCAACAAATAAACGCACTCTTGGGGAACAGATGAAAGGACAAGGCAAGACGATGACGCGAACGCAAAAACGAAGCTGCACAACATCACGCACATACACAATCCACGAGCAACGAGACAATGAAACATGAGGGCAATATAAAGGCAAGACAAACGAGGGATAATGACACAGGGCAGGTGGGAAACATTAGATACGGCAGGGAAGCAATACATGAAACGAGAGGGGCGGGGCCAATGACGAGACACGATAAAACACATGAGATGTCATAACAAACAACTCATGGCTTTCTCACATAGAACCTAAGGGCTCTGACCCGATCCTGCCACACGACTAGAAATTCATAAACAAGAAGGTGACACAATGTAAATGATTACTGACAAATAAACAAAATTGTTAAAACTTGAAATTTATGGGGCACAGCAGATTTATACTGGGGCATGTGCCCCAGTAAAAGGGGTCTAGCGACGCCCCTGCCCTATGCAGAGAGGGCAAGAATTTATATAGTTATATACGTAGGTGGATATATGAGGAAACATGGTACCAGAACGTGAAGGTTCCTGTAGTCTACTAAAATAAAACTACATTTCTCAAGTAAAATTTTAGATAAATCAAATAAAATATCAGTCTCAATATTACATGAAAAATGTAAACTTAATGAAAATTAGAAATGTTGAAGTTAAAATTGTAAAGGTTTCAGTTGAGGTGCTAAAATAATTAAATAAACATAAATAAAATAAAACAGAATACTGAAACAAAAATTTGCTCTATAATAAAAAAACAATTAATTAATAAAATGTCAAATAAGGATAAGATCTAAAAATGAAATCATGAACAATAAAAATAAAACAAATAAAAAATATTAATAAACCTAAATGATAAAACTGAACTCGAGCATTCTACACAGCTTTATTGCACATTATAAGCAAATGTGCCAATCCTAAAATCTCAGTGTAAGATTATACTCAAACACATTTCTTTTTCCTCCCCTACTCCAATGTTTTCTTTCCTTTAGACCCTCTTAGCATGAAGAACACTTCACTTTTTATCTTCAATGATTGACATTGTTAGTGTTTTACTGTAACTGCTCATAGCCACGTTGGGCTTCTCTCATCTCTTGATAAGCATGTTATTGTCCCTATAAGCTCCACAGTCCCATCACATTGTTTGAAAAGGTCAGTGTGGTTTGTTTTGATTAATAAGGCCAGATAGCATAGCCACTTGACAGCTAATTAGACTTTGTGATCCCACTGATTCCTGTGTTTGATTCTGATGAGTATCACACACAAGGGGGTGGGGGAATGAGTAGCTTTGTCAACGGAAGAAGATTCCCACTCCAGATGTGAAATTGCCTTGCTTTTCAAGCGGGCATGGCGGCCCATCAGCTTGAAGCACCACTGACAGAAACACAATAACATTCTTGGAGAGGTTGTGCCAGCAGAATAGAAATCAGCCCAGAAGAGGCAGTTGGTGTAAGCGTGCCGCGAAAAATGATATTTCCTTTTCTGCTTCTCTTTGTACCGTCTCCATGATCAATCGTATTGGACTCGGGTGAGCACCAGAGACACCATCGGGTAGATGGATCAATCCATCGGGCTGCCTGATCTCAAACGCACATACACATTATTTTGTCGTTGAGACTGGTCCAATCACTGTTTCAATCACTCAGACTTGCATGCTTTTGAAGTCCTTTCAGTTTGACATTAGAACATTAAGTGTTTTTTTCTTTGCATGTGAAAGGCCGAGAGAGAGAGAAATTGTACAGAATTCATGAGGCGAGGTTTTTTATGCAGCTGATCTTTAACAGTCGCTCAAACCTTAATGTATCAATAAATCAATCACAAACACATACGCTTACACAATGTACAACTGCGGCTGTTTTTAAATAACCCATTCCCATATCAGTGTCAGACTTGTAGGGTATTGTGTGCATCAGAGACAACTGCACTGTCAATGAAAATGCCTCATGAATTACACATGAGATCAGGGGGTGGTCAGAGGTAAGGCTGGCCGATATGTAAATAAATTATATCTTAATATTTTTCAGTCTTTTGTAAATATTTAATGTACACTGCAACTTATGCTTTTATTGAAGCTAAATAGATTCCAAGGGAACGATTTACTAACAGCTTTTTCATGTTGAAAACTAAGCTCAGGATTTACTAAAGACACGCAATGAAAAATTAGCGATGAAAAGGCATGGACACAGTTGGGAAATGTCATGCAATTGTCAACCCGAAGATGAAAAGTTAAATTTTTACTAAATACTGACCTATTAATATTCCACCATACTGACAGGTCAGAAGTGAAAATTTGGTAGTTTTAATACCCGTGTGAAGTCTCTCTTAAATATTTTAAAGCATGGTTTGTGTGTTTTTAAAGTGACTAGGTATCACATCCATAACGAAATTGTCACCTTCATAACGGTGCATACTCCTTATTAATGGCTACATGAAAATAAAAAAACATAATTTTTAATGTGATTTTTATCATGTTTGTGTCTTGGCATGCTGTCAGTCTTTCACATTGCTGTTGGATGACTTTATGTCACTCCTAAGGTTTGATTTGGTTGAAATTCAACAGATGTACTGGTATAACCACAATACATCTAGAAATGCTGTTTTGAAATGAAAATTATTGTTTTCCATGGCTGTATAATACGTATTTTTACCCTTTCAATTTATTGCAACATTTTAAAAGATGCCATGCAGAGTTGTGGTGAACAAACCAGAAAACAATTTCTTATGGTAACACAATCAAATCATTCCATTTCAATTATGAATCAATTAACTGGACAGTTTGAACTGATTCACTGAAACGAATCAAACTCTAATTGACTCAAACAGCATTCTTAGCTCTAACACTGTGTCTACACTGGACGCGGTGCCATGTGACGCGACAAAAGACAGTAGAACGCATTAGAACCCATTATAATTTAAAATTTTGTCCACAGTGGATGCGGCGCGACAATCCCATTAGAACAAGAGGTGTGTCATGTCGCGCGGCACGGTGTAAGCTAAATCAGAGGCAGCATTAATATCTGTCTAGTCGAGGAAAGGAGGAACCATTCAACTTTACTAAAACTTGAAATAGAATGGAAAGAAATGGCTAAATTCGGTGATTAAGCAAAAAGGCCAAAAACTAAATCAAAATTTAAGAAGCGCAGCCCTCAGTATGTGCAAGCGTACTACATCTCACTCTGTTGAAAGAGGAAGTGTATGAACTCCTGAGGCACAGACAAGCACATAAACTTAGCGATGCACATAATCAAACAGACAGAGGAGAGAAGGCGGTGATTTTAATGTCTGATAGAGTGCAGTCTCTTTCTGTTAGCGCGGCCGTGGTATCTCTGTCTCTCTCGTGTGTGTGTCGTGAGGCTGAAGGGGAGACCCTAGAGGAAGTTGTCAGGTTGGCGTCTGTTCTGATTCGGAGCTGTTGACAGCACTGAGTGACAGAGACTCCACAGCAACACAACACAACTCTCATAACATCAATTATTCACAAACACACACAAAGATATACACGCTATGGATGTGGTATCACATGAATTTTCCCTCTCTCTCTCTCTCTAAACTTCGCTTGTATCTTGCCTCTCCTGATCAGTTCCAAAACAATGGTAGTGCATTTTTTTGCTGCAGGAACGTAGAGTATGACTGTGCAGAGGACTGCCTCAACGCATTTGCAGTATGCTTGGATAAGAAGAGAACGCTTGCGCGAATATGTGCGTGTGCGCGGTGAACGCCTGGCATGTAGCTGCAGGGTTTGCTCTGGGCGAATTCTCTGTTTTAGTGCAAGTGTCACTATTAAACTCCATGCTGCCTGTCACACACACAAATACCCACTGGCACACACTGTGTCACGGTGTCTCAAAACCCCAGCAGAAGTGACCTGCTAACAAATCTATGTTTTGTATTAGATCAAGTCTGTTCTTCTAGATATACTCCACAGGAGACTACGTGTGAGTCTCCTGTGAGAAAAAGAAGTAAACTGTTACATAGGTTCCACATATGGTTTTGTGGCCAGTCTAAAGCTTCTGCCCAAATGATGCACTAATATACATACCTGTATATGCCTTACATTTACATATAAGTATCAACATCCATATAAAATATAACAAAAATAATTTAGTATGACTTACGTTGGTTTTCTTATGTGTGCCGTGCAGTTATTAAAGGGATAGTTAACCCAAAAATCCTGTCATCATTTATTCACCCTCATGTCGTTTAAAACAAAATAAGATATTTGAGAAATGTTTCAGTGGCTTCAATGGAAGTCAATGGAGGCCAGTGATGTTTGGTTACCAAGATTCTTCAAAATATCTTCTTTTGTGTTCTGCAGAAGAAAGAACGACATACAGGTTTGGAATGACATGATTCTTTTTTTTGAACCACCACTTTCTCAGCTTTGCCTTCTGCACGATTTTTTTCTCATCTGCGCAGAAGCAATATCAGAAGCGTGCAAAGACCCAAAAGTCATCCTCCTCTTTATAAATGATATTGGAGGTGGAGGAAACACGCTTTTCTCACCACCTTCTGACCGTGCCTTATTCCTCATTAAAATCTCTTTTTGTCCCACTTTTTCATTTAAGGAAATCAAATATAAGCATGAAGAGAACCTCAGTGTATAAGAAAGACACAGTTTTTTTGCAACGTTCCTGAAACAGCTATAAGAAACATGGTTGCTAACCAAAACAGCGAGAAGGGGAATATTTTTGGTGGGAGGACTAATATTTAATGAGGATGGGGGTGGGAAGTGTACTTTGCTGCATGTGTGTGTTAGAGAGATTGTGGTTAGCAGAAAAGAGGTTTGTGGGGGTGGTATCGAGGTTTAAGCAGGAGCCGTTCCAAGATTCATCTTTAGCAAATGGTATTTGCATAGGACTAGTATGAGCTGTGTTGTTAGACACAGCAATTTTCATATATTTGCATACAATTAATGCCTTTCTCCATCTCCGCAATGATTGTTTCTGAAGCAAAAAAACAAACAAACACAGAATGAGCAAATGTAAACAACAGTAAGCACACACGGCAGATGTGTGCACACAGACGAGGGATAGGCATGAAGCGGTGGGGGTGTGACTGCAACAGCCGGGTCAGTGACAGTGTGAGCTTTTATTCGACAAAATGCGACAAAAGGTGGATACATGCTGTTCGTGCAACCACACTCTAAGGCTCTGTTCCAAAACGTGGTGGGTTGCCTAGCTAGGCAACATATTGGGCATCATATGTGTGAAGGTTGCTCTGAACGGTAGCCAGCAAATTTTCCAACACATCTGAGTTTAACTTTATAACTGCATTTGTTTTAATAGTATACTTAATGAAGCGTCAGAGAACCACAAAAGAACGGTATATGCTCTCAAAATAGCTAGAATGAAGAGAGAAGAATACATAGTATGTGGTCTAATCATTTCATCCTGCAGATCAATTGAAGTAGGACTGCGGTGAAAAAATCTCAAATCCATCTCTGTACTTCAGCACAGTGGCCATTGATCTGAAGCGGCCCACTGAATTTCACTAAAATGAGGGAAGAAATATGGATTGATCCAGTGTGGCCTTAATTGTGGTCCCAGTATAGTGGAAGCATTGATTGCATCACAGTTCAGATGGAGAAAGAGAGAGTTTGAGTTGAACTTGAGGTTTATTTGATGAATCATTGGCAGAATCCATAAACTGGAAAATGTTGGCTCTATATGCAGGATATGAATGAAAAAGGGTAACAATGTTTACGTTGCATCTTATCCACTCGGATGCCTTCACACGATTCAGAGATTCTTGCTCACTCCTTTTATATATCTACCTACACAAAATGGTACAGTCGGTCATTATCTCCCTGGATTGTCCCTCATGCTCCTCTCTCTCTTACACACGCACAAAACAGGAGCCAATTATAAGGGACATGAGAATCAAATCTTCTCTGGTGGTCTACATTGTCAAAGGTTAGTTAATAAATACCAGCATAATTGAATATGTTATTTGTGTTAGCGGCGCCGACAATAAGGATTGCTTTCAGATGCAATAGAAGCTGAAGTATCTTTTAAGAATATGAACAGGAATTGTTGCTTGCATTAACATAGAAATCAGCTCCATTCTTTTCTTTGAACTTGTAATGGAGAGCACTTCTCGTCCGCTCTTGGGGGTTCCGTCTGGATTATGGAATACCTTGTTAATCATGCATGCGACCTCGTTTGCATATTCAAATCTAAACGGCAAAAATTCCACCGTGAAATGGGCATGGAGAACCCATTTGATATCGCTTGTGAACCATACCTTGTGGATTCAGAAATTATTAGTGCGGGGTGTAGTTATGCATGTGTGTGTTACGTAGGTAGACTATTTCAAATGTGGGGGGTATGTAGCTTTTATTATAATAGAGTTTCAAGTTTTTATCTGACCCACAACAAAATGAATGAATGAATAAACAATAAAAAATTGCATTTGACGCATTAAAGTGATTCACAGCGTATTCAAGGTGTACATTTGTCATCATTATGTGTAAAACCTGGAAATGGAACCCACAAGCTTTGCAATGTTCTAACTACCAATTGAGATACAAGAACAAGAATGAATGGATGGATGGATGGATGGATGGATGGATGAATGAAAACAAATTCTTGAATCTTAAACCTGTGGCTGATTATTGGCAGACGTCTTTACTTTCTCACTTTCCTTTCAATAACTCGGGTGGTGTCTTTCTAAACTTTTAATGGGTCTTTTAATTAGTTTGCATTTTAATCTATATCTCATTACACACAGACTCCATTCACCTCCACTGCACTGGAAGGGGCAAACTGTGACATTGTTTATTTAAAAACATTCCTGAACCAGTGACATCAGAACAGCAAGAATGGAGTGGTGCAGAGATGACGTATTTTTGTAGGCCAACCCGGAGGATAGCGCCACTCTGGCTCCCTCGACCGAAAGCCTGTGCAGTTTCCCATAGATCTTATTTTTTGCGGTCTTCCAAAAGTCTGTGATTAACAAAGGCTTATGATGTTTACGTGTTTTGTCTATCAAGAGAATCTTTACAAATGAACACAACGTTTTTGAGTCAGAAATACAATCGCGAGAAGTAAAAAGCTAACATGAACAGACTACACTATGGTCACTCGATATCAATGTCACCACCACCAAGCCTCCAACAACATTTAAAACTTTATTAAAAACGTGTTTATAATTACTCCGTGAATGATCTGCATCCACGTTTTCAGAGATTTGTTCCCATGTTGCATTATTTGTGAGATTTATATCCACAATGATGTCTAACGTCCTTGGCAAAGGAAGTAGTCGCTATTAGCAACTTGTTAGCAACCACCATTTTTAGGACACAATAAGCTTTAAATAATCACGAGCAGGTTACAACTGGTGTTTTTATGTCATAGATTAAAACGTGAAAATATTTAGAGATTTTGTTAACCACAGACCTTGTTTCAGGCGATTTACCAAAAACCCATTCTAATAAACAGATAGACTTTGGGGCAATAGAACCGGAAGTGCTAAAATACTAACATCCATAATCTCAAGACAAACCTATGGGATTTACCGCAAATACTCAAATTAGTCATCATGATATATTTAAATAATATACAATATATATACAGTATAGAAGCAGTGACTTCCGCAGACACACAAATCCCATGGTGCATCAACCCACTGAGAAGCAAGTCTAATCATCCCTGATCCTCTCTGCTTATCCTAGCCTGATCACTTGCTGTTCTCTGGTTCGTCTGATGTTACTGTGCACACTGTGCACATTTCATTAAACCACAGAACAGCAGGAGAAAGACAGGAGGAAGGCACACATACAAACATACAGTACATACACAAAAACACTGGGAGAGCGAGAGATAGAGATAGAAGAGGTGAGCTACTGGTTTGTAATGAATGCTTCACATTGTAAAGTAAACACATACTGTACAGTAAGTAATCATATGACTGCAAAATCCATTTATACTTAATACATGACATACATGACTTCATAAATGACACAACACTACTGTGATATAAAAAAATCCTTTTGCATCTCTGCATCACCCTACGTAATAACTTATACATGTGTGTTTTCAAAAAACAGTTTGCCTTGCTCCTGTTTGAGAAATATGTACAAGCACTTTCACATTTAAACACATGTAGGGCATGTACAGTATGTCAGTATAAAAGAGGCTTAATGGGAAATGTTGATGCATGTACTGACCCTTAGCTCAAGTGGGACTTAAGATATCTCTACTGTATGTAAATACTCCTGAGTCTCACTAATGCATAAAAATAAGGAGATATTTAAAGGTCAGAATGACTTAAAATGACCTCAGAAGAAAGCACAACAGAAAATGAAAGAGCCAAGTAGGATAATATAATCTGAAATCACTTACAGTAAAATGTGCGGAATGTTTGGTAGCACTGTATGTCAATAGTCCATTTAAGACTACTGCAACTATAAGTAAAAGTGCATCTTGTCAACTACCAGTCTTCAAAATAAGACTGTGTGCTTAATATAACATGTAATTCTGATGGTCCCCCAACAGAAATGTACTTACATTAGGTATTTCTTTCTTTCTCTACTTACTAAACCTACCTCGTATGTAACTTTGCAAATACATTTTAGCAAGTTCAACAAAACGTAACCCCAACTCTAACTCAACTAATACTATAGTAAAAGTTAGTTCGCACAAAGCATTGTTTCTTTTAATGCAATGTGTGTCCTCGGTCTCTCTAAGCTTCCTATACACTGGATTATAGAGTCATGGCAGATATTGAACTCTGAACATCGAGATGAATATGCAATATGCTGGATGATCCTGGTGTTTCAGATGAATATTTCTCATGCTGTTGGTTAAATATTTAGCAGACAATTCATCCAAAGTCAAAAGTGCAGGGAAAGTTATTTGTGAATCTTAAAGGGATAGTTCACCCAAAAATGAAAACTCTGTCATGATTTACTCACTCTAGTTGTTCCAAACCTCTATAAATGTCTTTGTTTGGTTGAACACAGAGAAAGATATTTGGACGAATGCTTGTAACCAAACAGTTCTTTGACCCCATTGACTACCATAGTAAGAAAAAATACAATGGTGGTCAAAAGTGACCCAGAACTGTTTGCTGTCCTACATTCTTCAAAATATCTTCTTAAAAAGTAATTTTTCCTACTAGTCAATGGGGTCCAATAACTGTTTGGTTATAGGCATTCTTTCAAAAATCTTTCTCTGTGTTCATCAGAACAAAGACTTTTATACAGATCTGGAACAACTCAAAGGTGAGTAAATGATGACAGAATTTTTATTTTTGGGTGAACTACTCCTTTAAGACCTTTCTCAAATGAGGTTACATTTTCCAACTGTATATTGTTGTACGTTTTACTTGGAGAACTTACTCATTTCTGTCGTGTAAGCACGGTGTAGGTTTTCCTTGATACTGGTTCATTATTTTATGTTTTGTAATTATTTTACACTAAAGTTAACAGTAAAGTTAAATAGTTGCCACTACAGTACACATCGTCCCCTTACTCCTCTGGTTGAAATGGAGATAGAATAATGAGAGTTAAACTTACATTGAGTACCACCAGCCTTCCATCACATCTTGGTCTATTTAAGATTCAATACACAATTCATAGCAGCATTTGCTTTTGGAGGAAAAAATAATCAAATATGGACTAAGTGCATTCTGCTAAACTCAGCCAAGAGTCAAAAGCCTCTGCACTCATTTCAGCACAACATGACCACTACAAGACCTCTCATAGTCCGTTTGCCTCAAGGTTACAGCTTAAAAATGTTTCTGATCCAATTAATAATGGATTATCCTGGGTGTAAGAGTGTATCACAGAGTGTTATCAGGCCCAGTGTTCTGATGCAGGTGGGTCAGGTGTGGTATTGGTTTCACAGACCAACTCTCTGCCCGTGTCCTTGAAACCTGTTATCAGTGTATACTCACAAAATGTGAGTTGCTAGATCCTCTATATATTGTGTATTGTTTGGTGCCAAAACGACTCACTCTTTAAAACCTTTGGAAAATCAAATTATGTCAGTTTATGATGGTAGAAAAACAGTTTGACTGTAAGAAGCTGAGGTTACAGATCCAAGTTATGTGGACAAACATGCATGTTTGGTTATTCTAAAACAAATCTTAATGCTATGGCAAACACTTACATTGTAAAAAAAATGTGTGTTTCCAGCTTTGTGGAAACCAGCATGAAATGTCCCTGCCCACAAAGTGATGTCCATA
The DNA here is from genome assembly GCF_024868665.1 of Triplophysa rosa. NCBI lineage: Eukaryota > Metazoa > Chordata > Actinopteri > Cypriniformes > Nemacheilidae > Triplophysa > Triplophysa rosa. The sequence goes on from NC_079904.1 coordinate 17,220,124, forward strand.
ACAGGTTTACTGAGTCTGGTGTGGAAGACCTTGACTGGTCTGCACATAGCCCAGACCCGAACCTCAATGAATCCCTCTGGGACAAACAAGATAGTGATTGTAAAACAGGTCCCATCACACAACATCACTGTATAAAAATTGTATAAAATAAATTATCGCAATTAAGTTTCAACAAGCTTAAAACTATTTCCATAAGAGTGCAAGAAGGACTAATCCTATGTCCTGCAATGACATCTTAAACAAACAAATAAAAGTGCAATGTTTGGGTGTCCACATTCGGTTCCAAGTCCAGCTGGGAACAGAAAAAAATGATTTAAACCACTAACCTGATCCGACTGATTCCACACAAGGCAACGCATGAAGGAGAAAAGAGAGAGAAAGTGTTCAAAAACAAGTCACATGCACACGCCTAACATTGTGCACATACAGAACATGCCATCTGGGCTGATCGTGCCATTCAATCTGTTACGGCTCTGACACATCTAAAAACAATCACAGCATTGTAATGACTACAGTAAACCGCAGAAAATCCATGCATGACAACCACAAGATCTTCACCTATTTTGTCATTCTGATACACATTACTCCTTGCTCTCGGAGTAATGTGTATCAGAATGTGATTTACTCCCTGCTCTTGACTGCTAAGAGGTGTTCTCTCGCAAATTGACAAGAAAAGGGGCCTGTGAGGGTCCCATGATGAAATAAATAATAGGTTTTTGTCACGACCTACAGCAGATATGATAGGTATCCCGGGGCAAGACACACACAGACTCATGTTTATCCATGGCTGAATAAATCCCAGAATGCTTTAAAACGGGGTGCAGACAGACTCTAAGGTACTGATCTATGATTGGACGAGAAGGTCCCTTGAGCAATGAAACTCTAACCTTTTCATTACTGTGATATGTCTGGCACTAGTCCCCACTAGTGTTGTCAAGGTAACCCCCTGACAAACCTTGACAAAACCCCTGAGGTGCAAACGTCTTCTTCCACCTACACATATCACACATACACACTTACGCACGCACGCACGCACGCACGCACACACACACACACGTCTGGTTTATTACCTCCGCGCACACACACATACACATATATATCAGGCCCTGTCCACACTAATACATTTTCATTTGAAAACACATATTTTTGTCTCTGTTTTGGCCTTCTGTCTTCACTGAGACAGTGTTTTTGTTAACGAAAACAGAGCTTTTTAAAAACGTTCTCCAAAGTGGACACATTTGAAAATGCTGTTTTCATGTTGTAGTGTAGCTCAGTTTCTTTCCTCTAAATTTCCGCAACATTCTAAATGGTTGAACAATAGACCACATGCTGGGTTGTTCTATATCTACAGTATCTATCACATCTTTTATTTATGTGTGTATATAACAGCATATACTGTATAACACCACTGTAACTGCAAAAACTTGAGTCCAGGCACACTGACTGATTCAAAGTTTGAGTATTTGTTCGTGTCCATGCACAGAAGGGTGTATCCTGAGAATTCAGATACAATAAGAGATGAGGTTCCATCCCAGCAGCCTCTGCTGCTCTTTCACAACCTGCTATCACACTACACATCAATCTCTCTGAGTGACATTTAATTCCCTCAGCCAGGAACACACTGAACAGAGCATCTTGGAGAACAGTATACATGCATGCTTACACACACAGGTAAAGATGATTAAAACATTATACATGCTTATCTCTCTCTCTCTCTCTGTTTGTGTGTGTGTATTAATGTGTCATTGTTTGTGTCACGCACAAAGATGAGCTTTTGCCATATAGACAGGGCAGCAATAAATTGCATGTCTCAGACGGTGGAATTATATTAGTGATGTTATGATTTCTATGTGTAAATCACAACACATTGTGTATAATGCTTCATCTCATCCAAGCTATTACACGAAATGATCCTCTGAGACATTGTAATCCGGAAATGTTGAAAAGATACATTGGAAGCAATAAAAGATGCTAAAGACAGTTAAGACCATGACCTGATTTCATTAGCCTATTAAAATGCCTTGCTTAACAACCCTCCAAAATCAATTACCCTGATCATATAGAGGGTCATATTTAAAACAGAGGAAGAGAAAAATTAATTTCAAATGGTGTTCGATACAAGTTAAACATAAAGTGTTTAATTTCTACACCACGACTGTTACCGAGCATCTTCAAACAGCAGACACATTTCATCCACCATGACACCCGTATAGTCATAAAACGGATACTAATTGTATGCATGTGAAAATGTAAGAAATGTCACGCATAAAGTTAAATGGAGCAGTATTATTTAAAATACCATAAAGGTATCAAGAAGAAAGTACTTACAGTAGACAGCACAACATGTACACTAGACATGCATGAAGTACATATGCTTTAAATAGGGCAGAGAACAGTGGAGGGTTCAAATCAGGCGCGAGGCTAAAAATAGGCAAATGTTCATGAATCAATGTTCATCTCCCAGTTCACGCTATAGTCACCTGAGCATTTCACCTCCTCCAGGCCTCCCTCCACATCCCCCTCATTAACATCCCTGCATGAGTCTACTGCCCTTCTGCCCTGGAGCTCCATGCACACTGAAAACATTCACATCTGTGACTGAAATACAACTTATTTCTTTCAAAAACAAAAATTCTGTCATTATTTGCTCACCCACATCATCATTTTAGCGCCTTGTGACTTGCTTTTATTTGCGGAACAAAAACAGGAGAAATCCTTTCTTCCAATGTTCCCTTTTTAATTAAATTAGAATGAACAGGGACACGAAAGCCCCATGAAAATAAAATGTAGTCTGTGTGACTAATTGTCACGGTCCACCGTCTGCCCTGACTTTCCACTGGACTACACTTCCCATAAGCCTTTGCACCCGTCTCACCTGATCCCTATCATATGGACATTACTAATTCCCATCACCTGTCTACCCCTGGTTATCTGTCTTATTTAAGTTCTCTCCTTAGTTCAGTTCTTGATCTGGTATTGTTTATGTAAATGGTGTTGTGCTTGTCTATGTCTTCAGCCTGGTTAATATTAAAAGTATATTGGATTATCTACATCTCTCGAGTGTTCCCTGAACGAACCGTAACACTAATATGAGGCATTCTGATCCATTTTGAAGCCACGCAATATTTCATCTTGTGTGTGTTCTTACTAGGCATTTCAAGCCATATAATGTCAATGTATTGTTCAAAATACTAGTCTACATAATTAGTTGTACAAATCAGACTGATACAGTTCTTAAATTCAACTCTTTGGCTTTGAATTTCATTTGATCTGCAGTGGTTAACAAGAGGAGAGAAAGATTTTGGGGGATAACTAAATCAATTTTGGTCTGTTGCTGACACAAAGTTATCATAAAGCTTTAGAGAATCTAGAATATATACTACGAGTTATTGACACCCCTTATTATTTATGGTGACCCTTCATGAAGCTTTTAGGCATTATCCTTTGTAAATGTATGGAAAAATGACCAGAAAATGTATTGAAAATACTCCCCCCAAATAAAAGTTACCTCATAAAATCACGCCAAGGGAAATCTGTAAATTCACTGGATGATGTTTTAAACAGTATGTCAGTAACTGGAAAAAATCTAATACATATAAACATACAGACAACCCAAATCTCTAAACGGTTCAGTGGAATATATGAAATCTAAAAAGGCTCTGAAACATACAAAAATAATAAAATAATTAGATTTATTGGAAGAGAATGTAAAAACCCCTACTTTATTTTTTCTTTACGTGCCTTGCCTAATAATTGTTTATGTACATTTATCTATGCCATTATAGATGTATATTATGTTCAATGTGTTCAATAAAAAAAAAAACATCTGTCAAGGGTCTCTCTCTCTCTCTTAAACAAACCCCGATACCTATTTGCATGGGTTACTTATCTCAGCCCTATTTTAACAACACTGACACAAACAAATTAGCGTAGCGTGGTTCTGACTTTCAGACCTGTGCTCCATCATTAGCCGTGGCACTGTCTTCTGTGAAGAGCTTGACTTTGCGGCACAAGCTTTAATAAGGTCACAGTGAAACGCTCACACGGGCTGTTCCATCAGTTAAAATGACCGAACATCTAGCAACCATTATCCCTCCTGCTCCATCTACAGCTGCTCTGCTTATAGCCAAAAGCACGATGATAGTACTCCAGAATACCAATCAAAGAGAGAGAGAGAGAGAGAGAGAGAGAGAGAGAGAGAGAGAGAGAGAGAGAGAGAGAGAGATGAGCTTTCAGAGTTAAGAGGAACATTACTTGCAGGTGGCCTAAGTCATATTTTTTTATGCCGTGTTCTATATTTGCATATTTTCTCTCGGCAAAATATTTTGAAAGCCTGTGGAGTATCGCTGTAGTTCGCTGACAGGTCCCGTCAAATAGCGAAAATCGGCTAGTCAACTTTTGCTTTGGTGCCTTGTAAGGAGCACTAATATATTCTGAAGAGTTTAAATCAATTCTCTCGAATCTCCTTAAAGATAGCGCACAGTAAGTCGACTTTGACTACTATGTGCCGTTTGTCAACCATGTAGGGTTGAGTCGATGTCACTTTAATGTTCTGTAAAATAAAGCGTCTAGTAGATTGATGATATGCAGATTCTGTCTAAATTATAAATCTTAAGTTAACAAACAAAAGGAACGAAGGTTTTGGGTTTGGAAATTTATTTGAATGACAAGCTGCAGAATATAAAAATCTGCAGGAAAACTGTTTGTACCGATTAACAGGCACAACGCAAACAATATTCATACAGTAGCAATTCATTGGAACTCAACATGCATTCACAAAAGAAGGCAGTTAAAACTTCTCATTACTTGATATCTTTATTTACACGCATAAAAACATGCCCAGAAAAAATCTAGAGTTTGTCTAAATTGCTTGAACTGTGAGCAAAGCTGTCCAACATGTATTTATATTGTAATGCATTATAATTACACATATTTAAAAATGACATGAAATTCCTCATTTGTGAATCTCGTCATTATTTTTTTTGCTCTTTCACATCATGCTGTAAATTGCTTTCCTCAGAGGGAATTCCTTTTCAATTCTTTCAAACTCTCTTAACCAAGGTTATGGACAGGTAGGCAGGAACATAATAATAACCTTGGCCTGAACAGGGCATGGGGACTTACAGTTTCAACCCCCTTCCTGTCTCCAGAAAACCTTTTTTAAGATCAAGAGGGTAGATCGATTTCTCCTTTCAATAAAAATGTAACAATTACCCAGAGGTGCTGTAATCTTGACAGACCTTTGGGCCCTTGTGGGTATGCTGGGCAACAGATCAGGACTGGGGGTTAGAGAGGTCTTCAGTGGAAACATTCTGAGGAAACCACAGCTATACTTGTAAAAAAATGAAATAAGGGAATAAAATGGATTGCAGGGAAAGGGTGATTGCAGACAGTGATTTGGGGTTTATTGGATCTAGAAAGACAACATCTGTTTTTTTACACCATTCAGAATATGCTTACTGTATGCCTTATACATAATACTTTCAATAAACATAGAATGCAAATAATGCAGTTATTGACAAGGTGGTTTGATATTGACCAAACTAAAAGCTCAAAATGAGATGTTCAACACATTGATTGTATTAAACTTGTATACTAATGTTTATAATTTATAACAGGCTTTATATGAGTAGAGTTATATTATTAACCTTCAATTGAGAGAGCTTGTTTGTGACCTTATTGATGCAGTAAACAGCACAGTTTAATAAATCAACATTTTCATTTAACTACACGTATACAATAAACAAATTTGTATTAAAGGAGTAGTTCACCGTAAAACGAAAATTCTCATTTACTAAACTTATTGTAGTTTTTAACCTGTATGACTTTCTATCTTCAGCAAAAAAAAAAAAGTTGGCCCCCATTCACTTCTATTGTATGGACACAAAATCAATGCAAGACAATGGGGACCAATAGTTTTCAGATACCAACATTCTTCAAAATATCTTCTTTTGTGTTCTGCAGAAGAAAAAAAGTCATAGAGGTTTGAACACTAATCCAAGACATTTACATTGACCAATCAGCAGACCTTAATATACAAGTACATACATCTCAGCCAATAGGCTTTGAGCACGATCAACATCTCATTATGCTATAGGAATGCAGTATGTAGTCTCAGTTAAAATTCATTTTGTTCATTTTGAGCCCTGCAATATTTGCAAACATATTATTAATTTAGACTCCCAAAGCAATAATTTAAGAATAATTTTGCATGATTTCATTACACAGAGTAAAGTAATTGGCTTGATTGATTGACAAATAGAAGCCACATGCCTTTGGGGCCAATTGATTGAATATATTTGATCTATTTTACTAAAGGCCGCCCCAGTCGAATACATTGCTGTGGGTAATAACATAATCAAAAACAGCACAACAAACTTAAAAATTCAGCTGTTTGTTTCTTGATATTGACCAAAACATTGGTATTGTGCTCTATTCAACAAAGCAAACAAAAACAATGTAAGTAAATGGAATGAATGAAAGCTTTAAACTTTGTGTGTGTGCGTGTATGTATGTGAGAGAGGCTCAATCCCCAGCTCTGATGTTGGAAGTGAGTTTCACTACATTAGTCATTCAAGTCCAGTGTAAACATTGCAGGTCACCGGGGAGTCCAGGCGGATCAATATAGCAGCACTGCTCTAAGCTCTGCCTTCAGAAGGGACTGAAGATACTGCCCATAGACCTAATCTTACACATCCTGTGCATCTCTTTCTTAATCAGCATGCTTGTTTTCCAGTGAAAATGTCTAAACATCCTTAAAACAAGTTCTATTACACAATATTGCAAGATAATAAAAAGACTTGGTTTCGTTTTTTATTCTAGTAACGATGCTTGTTTCTTGTTTTAAGCATAAACATCACTGTTTCTGTTAGAAACTAAACATAAACAAGATAACTCAAAATGTATTTCCGAAGAACATTTTTGTATTATATGCAATGCTTCCTAAGTGAATGTTTTATTAGATTGTTTCTATAGGAAAACATGACAAAAATACTGATTGGGAAAATAATTATTTTACAGTGCAGGTCTTCACACATTACTTTGAAGTGAAACACAGTTTTTTTCTACCATTGACACTATCATTATTTTATGTGTATAGAAAAATAAATAAAGATCTTGGCCATTTATCTTGTTTTACCACAAAGCAGAAATAATTCAAGCCACACACTCTCTTCATGCAGGGAATGAATGTTTAACTATACCCAATAACAGCTACCAATTAATCTAATGATTGCCTGCTAATTGTCAAAATACAAAGTGAGTTCTTCAAAAAAGCTTTAATGCACTCAATGCATGGCCGCTTCCGCGTTTACACTCAGGGGGCGAAAACACATCCGCTGCCCCACTGGAAGCCATTCATCTCTACCTAGAGCTGTGAACATGACAATGGAGAAGATGAATATTTGTACTCGTTGCTTACACAAAGTTCGCCGGATTACAATAAATGATGTTCGTCAGCATTGTGATACTGTCAGCTGCTCCCCTGTCAAGTAAAGAAGTAGGCTACTTTAAACTATCCGTTTGAAAATACATGGACAGCTTGGACGCTATTGCTATTAGCACGTAGCACGTAACGTTAAGGCTGGATAACACTGAATGACATCATCTTTACACCGAATTTATCAACGATTTTCAGCCCTTAAATATATTTACCTTTAAACAACAAATTTGTATGAATCTGACCAGATATCAATAACACAGTTCCCGGTAAGACACATCTGTCATATGGCTCTAATATGCAGGTTTGCTGTAAAGAAACAGACATAGCTTGGCTTTTAAAGGGTATAAAAATTGTTTAAATACTGAATCGATTTTTAATTTGTTACACAATTCACCTTAAGTTGATGACATTGATTTTTTTTATAAATGATAACGTTCTCACTTACCTCCCATTGTTATGTTACGAGTGTGATTTTCAAATCATTAATACTAGGCTATATATATTTTCTCAGCTCCCAGTCAGAATCAGATGACAGGAGATCAGGGAGAGGACGACATGTTTCAGAATTATGATGAAGACACAAAGTTTAGGAGCAGGACACACCAAAGGATAGCTGTGACCTAAATCTTCAATTTATTGTTTAAATTTTGTGAAGTTTTCCAAGGATCACAGACAAAGTCGTACTGTTAACCACAAGAAATATGAGAAATGGTTAAGAGTCGGGATAACACGAGAAGAACAGGGACATCTTTCGAAATAGTAGTGAGCATTTTTACTGTGTATTGTGAGAATTTCATAGTCCATTCATTTTAATCATTTTAAATATTTTACTTTACAATATTCCAATATGAAGCCTTATTTAAATCAAAAGCATTTTTTTGACGTATTTAATAGTTTTTGTATTTGCATTTTACCTGACAATTTCTGTGTATCCGTTATTATATACAAGCTTACATTAATGGATCACATTTTGAAAATAGAATATCTTTATTGTCATGTCACAGCTGGATACAAAGACATTTTAGTGTCTTTTTTTACACACAAAAAAGCACACACTAAGAACTAAGATATGGATGACTGCACAAGCACATATAATGCATATTACGTACAGTACAGAAATGTCATAAGTAGCCTATATATTTACGTTATTTTTATTTACATTACAATTTGTACAAATAAAACCAAATTAATGTATCCAGTGTTACGTTTATTCTTTAGCATTAGCTAACGCTAGCGCTTTCACCAATAGACCATATGATCTTCAGTAGCTGACGTGCTGTGGCTCAATCACATCTGAACTCCTAACGTGATGACAACAAACTGTAGTACCAGTTAAGGTTTAAATGCTTACGTGTAATAAAGTAAATCCATGCTCGGAACATTATTAAATCTCTGTGAAGCTTCATAAAACGGGACACAGCCACACTCTAAAAAAAAGCCGTAAAAATAGGGCACAATATACTGTATTAATGAAGGAATTTTCCGTGTTCATTTTTACAGTTGTTTTACCTGTATTTTACATTTTTGCACTGAATTCATTTGCATTTTAGCATTAATGGAAATGTCCGTAAAATAAAGGAAAATGTACTGGTAATTTTCTGCCAGTACTTTATCTGTTTTTTTATGGATTTTTTTTTACAGTGCATGCCTGACGGAACCACAGTCACGTGTGTATTTAAACGCTGCAGGTCATGACTAAACTAAAGTTTTGTATTATAGCACCATTACATGGTTAAAATATAGTATTTTAACAATACGATGTATTTCACTAATCTATATTACACGTTAATTCCCCCCAAAACGAGCGCTGGTAAAGCACATTTGCTATGGGTGAATACAACCCGGAAGCTTTCCCGCCCCCTGAGATATTACCGGAAATACGTAGGCAGCACTCCATGAATTGAGTGAATTTGGGGTGAGTTGTGAAGGCATAGGGAAGCATTAGATAACTCTTGTTTAAACAGTAATCTTTCAACAGATGCATTTATGAGCATGAATAATGACTTCAAAAACTCTGCAAACATGCACTCTGGATGGCCACGTGAACACAGACCAGGCTACAAATACACACACGCATCCTCTCTCTCTCTCTCTCTCTCTCTCTCTCTCTCTCTCTCTCTCTCTCTCTCTCTCTCTCTCTCTCTCTCTCTCTCTCTCTCTCTCTCTCTCAAACTTGCAAGCTGCAAATAACACCAGTTGAAGCACACAAATTCTTGTATAAAAATCAACACACGCATAATCACTTATTCCCACACAAACACTGTCATTTAATGTACAGAAACATGCATTTTCAATTGTGCTTGTGTCCTTCAGTATAAAAAGAAAGTTATGTTGTACAACACTGAGGAAATGGATTTGTAACCATAGCTCTAACCTTCTGTCCCAGTACCCCATATTTGCTGTGATATATTCCTCCTCCCTTCTGCCTCCCTGCTACTTTAAACTCTGCATCAGTCGATCATGTCCAAAACGACAGAGAGATAGTATTGGAAAGATCTGGGGCCTATCAGGCTAAATTCAATCTTACAAAATACCAAGGGGTCTATAGTGTAAGGTGAAAACTATCTGTTAGCATTCTGATTCACATATTTCAGTAGTTGCTCACCTGCCACAGGGTCCTCTGGCAGTACCCTATACAGTTCGAAATCTGTTACCTTTGCTAATAGGCACACTGATGTTTTTGAGCCAATCAGCAGAACCGTAGGAAGCACATGAAAATGATGTCACGATAATGCTGATTGGCTGAAGGCACCCCAAATCTTCACTACTGACTGTGTTTGAGTTAGCAGTAAAAAATCCATTTCACAATTTCAAGAGCCCTACACAATGAACTGTGCACTTTGTGAAACATCTACTACACTGTGATGACATATTAGTTAGGGTTGGGTTTAATGGGGTTAGCTAAGGGTTAAAGCAAACTGCCATTAGAATTGTGTTGTGTAGTCACTGCATCTACCAGCACAGGCTAACAAGGTCATACAGCCAAACATTGACCCCTTTCAAATATACAAAACATGGAAAACAAGAGATGCTGAATGTTTTGCCAACTACAACTTCTTACATATGCTGTGAAAATACAAATATAAGCCCACTTATTACGTCACTGCTTAGAAAGAAAATCACGCTAAGATACTCATTGAAAAGTAAAGCAATTCAAGAAGAAGGATTTTGTGAGGCAACTGCCATAATGCCAGTCAACACGCAATAATCATTACACACAAATCAATGGACATCCAACCTGTTATCAGGTGATTCTCACACCAAATATTGATTTCCAAAATGTCAAACATGACTTTTTTAAATGCCTGCATCAACATTGCCATTGCATCAACACTGCCAATTGCCATTTTAGGCATTATAGCAAAGGTCTGACATGTTAAAAATAATTGCCGCAAAAATTTAACATGTTAAAGCCTAATAATGTCAACATGTTTTGCTAAAAAAGAGAAGCCATGATCATTTTTATTCATCACACATAATTAGACATTAATGAAGAAAGTTTTTATTGAAAGTTGTAACATTGTAACAATACGTATTTCTACGTATTTCGAGTTATGCAGAAATGTAGGCAGAGGTACGTATTTGCAATGAGCATTTTACTTAATATGGAAAACTACCTGCTACGGTAATGACAATGAATATTGTCATGTAAAACATTATGACAAAAGAATGGTAAACTTAAAAAAAGTTATAAAGAAACAAAAATTTAAGAAATCTGTTAATCTGGTAGACATTTGAAAGGAACTGGGAGATGTGTCAATTTAACCAAAATTAAGCTTTATGTAAAGATCTCTGTGCGTGGGGGTTAAAACAGTCCATAAAAATGTTACCAGGGATATTTTATGGACACTTCTTTTTCCACTATTTCTTCATTCTGTCAATGTTTTTTCTTTATGTCATTTGAGAACATCTATAGAACATCAATTATTTCCAAATAATATCATTTTACTATTTAATTGTCAGCATGCACTCAGACATACAGTATAGCTGCTTAATAATTAAGGCGTTTTCAGCAGTGAATGCAATACAATACAAAAATAATCCATTCCTATGCTAAAATTGTTCTTGTGTGAGGTAGAAAACACAATTATCTTTATTATGATCATCATCAAATCATTATGCTGCAATGGTTTCGTGAGAATGACCCTAGAATATGTAAGACATATGGTTTCATTGTTACATTCTGAGAATGCTGTTTAGCCAGTCAGTTTTCTCACAAAAACACAAAATGAAGCTTAAAATAACACTGGATTGATTCCAGATGGCTTACAATGCACACCGAATGTTTGCTCACTGGGCAAAACGACACAAAAGTGTGGTTTTAAATGAAAATCTCTCGATTTATCTAAACCCTCTTCACTATGAACACAGTGATTCTCTCTCACTTAAGAGAGAAAAAGGGGAAATAAATCTTTCATCTACATGTATGAGGATGTTAATGAGTTGTTTGTATGTCTGTTTGTGCTTGTGTGTGTGCTGGCAGTCAGGTTTAACCCTCACTGCGGAGTCATCCATCTTATCTTCTGTCAAACGGCCCCTGAGCCCTTGACATAACACGCATGCGTGTTAAACATGGCAGACACACTCGCACAAGCCCTCAAGCGCACACACACACAATTACACGGGCACAAAGACAGCTGAACAATAACCAAACACCTAATTCTATACACAAATGTGTGTATTCACTGCATCAGATGTCAGTCAGCCGTCGAGCTACATATGCCTACATCTCTCTCTCTCTCTCTCTCTCTCTCCGTCTCTTAGATGTTGCCTAGCCAAACATGTTTTCAGTCGAACTCCCACACATTCTCTTTATTCATTCTCTCACACCCACAGTAAGGACTCTGTCCATCTCTCTCTCTCTCTTTCTCTTTCTGTCTCACTTTACTCTGCATGGTCATTGGTATTCTACTCATCTCATTCATATGTAAGTTCCTCAGTTGTAATTCACAGCACAATAGCTTCAGACACATGAACACATGTTCAAGCCCTCTGTCTCTCGTTCTCTGTTCTCAATTCAATTCAATTCAAACAAACACATAATTAGGATGTAGAGCAAGACATTCAAAAATATCTATAAAACAAGGGTATATATGGAATGCATCACAAAAAATATTAGCTGGCCGATCTTTAAAGCAATAGATTTCGAAGCTACATTAAGTACTGTAATCCTCCATAGAGGAGAAAAAGCTATGTTGCTCTACAGGCTAATTATGTGTATTATATATCAGCATATGCCACATTTCAGGCATTTTGCATTACAGTTGTGCCTTGTGGTACTAAAACACAACATATAATTAAAATATAGACCACTTTGTTTTTTACTTTTGAGCAAGATACAACCAACAGAACATTTATAACCAAAATGTTTAACTATCTTTAAGATTTAAAAATAAATGAAACCAGAAGTGTATGGGATTCCTTTTGTGCCAATAAAAATGAACGCAAACTTTTAAAAAACGAACAAAAATATACAATGAGAAAGGAAAAAAACACCTAGATAATGAAAACAATAAACTCAATTGCAAGAATGTGACATGATTTTCAAATAAACTGCTATTTTTCTTAACAATTTTCTAAGTTTCGTTTTTGCAAATAATAGTTTTGAATTCGCTGCTAGATTTTTCATTTGCGCTTTCCGAGTTTTCGTTTACGCTTCTAAATTTTTCGTTCGCCTTTCTGGCACAAAACTCACGTGTGGGCGAGATTTATGGCCACTTTACTCTCATTGGTTAGTGAGATTTGGATTGACAGCTCCCTAACCAGGAAGTCGAAACTGAAGACAGTGCAGCGGATTAGAGAGCAATCTGTTTGCGGTTTTCTGTTTAGTATTGTTTTAGTGTTTGTACTTAAATTACTTTCTTATTTTGTTAGTATATTAGCAGGGTTGCCAACTTTCACGCGCTTAAAAGTAGAACACGCTTCCAGGCTCTATCACGCCATAACAACAAGCCAACGTCGAGTAAAGACAGGATAGATAACGTTAGCCATATTCACATGCAGGTTTTACAACTACATGGGTTTAGAGGCCGTCAAGACAGCAGTCTATAATTTATAATTACAATGATATCAGGAAAACGAGATGCCTAGTGAGTTTTGAGGACATAAAGTGTTATGCTTCAAGTTCATATTTATAATTTATACATTATAATCGTGGTGGCATTTTATGTATTGTTTCTATCTTTAAATGTTTGTTTATAGTTAAAGAAGTCTCTCTTCTGCTTTTCCTTAAACTGTTTTATGTAGGTGTGTAAATACATAATGAAATTGTTGTTTGCAAGAGACAGACTAAATTAATAAAACATTCTGAAGGCCTCTAATTGTGTCACTTTATGAATGTGTTTTGTTGTAGCGTTTAAAAAACATAAATGTCATTTGAATGTATTGGTAGTGTTTTATGACGTGTACTTTCTGTGAATGTAAAGAAAGGGGTATAATACTGTACATTCACCATGAGTTTAAAAAGAAAGATACAGTACTTGACTTATAAGTGGACTTAATTCTTTAAAAGGAAACTGTATGCAAGAGCGACATCGTCATCCTCCTCAGCTGGACACAAGTCACCCTCAGGTACATTTATGTAACCGAGATAATGAAATCGCTAAAAGTTTTAATCTCTGTACAGTAACTATGCAGCAATGTTTTCATTTAGCACGTTAATTTCTCACAACCCAATAATATGTAACATGTCTTTATTGGATGTTATAATGCAAGTTGTTCGTTCCTTTTTAAGAAAATAATCTTACAGTCCATAAAATAATACCTGACAGAAAGTATAAAGCACACAATGAACGAGCTAAGTAAAGACAGAATTGCTACTGTACAGGAATACAACTTTAGTGATTTTCTTTATTATCTGAATTACATTCATTTAACTGAGGGTGAGGAGGACGCTTGGATCCACACCGCGCATGATTTACCAACTTCAAATACCAATTACTAATATACTAACTAAATAAAAAAGTAGTTTTAAGTACAAACAATAAAGATAACAGCATGCAGATCGTTCTCTAAGATTCGTTGCACTGTACTGTACTGTACTGTACTGTACTGTCTTCAGTATCGACTTCCTTGTCAGGGAGCTGTCAATCAAAAACTCACTAGCCAATCAGCGTAAAGTGGCCATAAGTCCTGCTTACACGTGAGATTTGTGCCAGAAAGGCGAACGAAAAATTGAGAAGCGTAAACGAAAACTCGGAAAGCGCAAATGAAAAATCTAGCAGCGAATTCAAAACTATTATTTGCAAAAACGAAACTTAGAAAATTGTTACGAAAAATAGCAGTTTATTTGAAAAGCATGTCACTTTCTTGCTATTGAGTTTATTGTTTTCATTATCAAAGTGTTTATTTTCTTTCTCATTGTATATTTTTGTTCGTTTTTTAAAAGTTTGCGTTCATTCTTATTGGCAAAAAAGGAATCCCATAGAAGTGCTTCTGGACCAGTGTTTACATCTTGCGAAGTGGTCTATTTATTATAATGATATATTTTGGATACAAACAAGCTTGACATAACAAAATAAACATAAAAGATTATTTTCAAGGTTTCAAAATGGCGTGTCTCATTATTACTGAATGTACAGTTATTTGTGTTTGAACTAATTCTAAAATCTGATTAATTGTATTATATTAATATGTTAAATCGTCAGCCCTCATGTATGTACATAATATAGTTATTGATGCATAGAATTTGTCTGTACGTTCCCTCTCTGGATTGCCTGAAGCAAACTTCCCTGCTAGACAGACACGACCTTGACCAAAGCCATGTCTCCATACACCACAACAATTAAAAGATCAATAATAAAGAGTTAACCCCATAATATATGTTTAACGTGCATTTGGATTGTGTTTGTATCCCCAGGTAATACAGTTCACCCTCTAGTTATTTCTTTTCTAAACACACAGAACTGCATTGACATCTATCCCATAACGCTCTCCGTCTTCTCAGATTCCGATTTAACTGCTTTGTATATTTCCCATTTGTATGTGTCATCAGTTTCTGAACCGAGCTGTTACCGTATTCTGCCATCCACTCAAACAAAATGACATGCTAATGTTTGGTGAAAATGCAAAGTAAACTGTTTTATAACAGAATTACAAAACATTTAACTCAGAGTTAAAAGATACACTCGTGAGTTGTATTGTGTGTGTGTTCTTGTGCTGAATTGGCCTACATGAGGCTGATGCGCTAGCACCTCATATCAACACATACAAATACTACGATCCCCGGTGGCTTCACGCTACCACACTCCACCACACAATTGGACAGGGTGAAAATTAAACCGGCTGCCTGCCACATTCCCAGAAACCAAGGCCACTTTCGCTAGCAATGAGACGACTGTGAACCAATTAGGCATCATTAGTCTTTTCCTGCCTTCTCTAATCTCGAACACAAAGAGAGGGAGGATGGAAAAGCGCTACACAAGACTATTCCGTAGCTTATTGCTGTTGGTGGTACAGTTTGCATTTAATACAGTTTTGTATTTAATGATGATTAGTGAAGATGGTTTGGTGGTCTTCCAGAGTGACCAATTGCAAAATGCCCTTCTACTGTAAAACACTAATAAGACTACCTTCTTAGTATGGCTAAAGCTGTTGTTTTTAGTAGTAGAGCTATACGTAAAAACAATACACACTGTACTTTCAAGCCTCCATCCCCCACTCTGTTGACCTCCTCTTGGGGGTTCAAGTTTTAATTAGGTGGTGCAGACTCCAGGTATGCCCCCACGTCCCCTGCATATGTGGCAGGAGAGCAGTGTTGACATGATATATTAACTGTTAGCTCGAACAGGCTCTCTAAACCCATTGAGGTGCAGCCAGTCAGATATTGGGCACACAGTTCATTATGAGGTCCCTGGAGAGCGAGCTATGTGTAATGTAATGTTGCAACTAAATACCTAAACATTCATCAAGACCCTATTAGAGTCCAATATATTTGTTCTGTATTGTTATTTAATAAATGCTAAACAGTACAAATGATGCTTGTAGTACATTTGCTTATTTACAGTATAACCGCCAGGGTAAATGTTTCTATTTAAAGGTCCAATGTGAAATTTTTTGGAGGATCTATTGACAGATATGCAATATAATGCACATAACTATATCTTCAGAGGTGTATAAAGACCTTACATAATGAAGCGTTATGTTTTTATTGCCTTAGAATGAGCTATTTCTATCTACATACACCGCTGGTCCTCAATTCACCATGTTGTTTTTACAGTAGCCCTAAACGGACAAACTGTTCTACAGAGCTTTTCTCGTAAATACATCATCTCCTTCGGCAAAGAAGGGAAAATGTGACAACATCTATGTTCTGTGTCAGCCACCGTAGTGTTCGAAAGTGAGGGGGTGGGGTTAGCCATTGGTTGCAATTCGCAACCTCACCACTAGATGCCACTACATTTCATAAACGGGATCTTCAATGTCAACCTTAATGCGTATAATGTAAAGGCAACCTGAAAAAGAATTCAGTTGGAAATATGTAGGATAGAACTTGGTTTTAAACAATGGGATTTGAATTGGAAAAGTGAAGAGTGAGGCATTGTTTAAAACTATATCGTCTTTTTACATTTCATGTTGTCTTTAAAGTAATATTTTAGAGTGTAATGAAATTTAGCTCTTAAAAATACATGACAATACTTAAACAGGTAAAACTCAAATTCACATTTCTAACACCTAATAGTTTAGCATTGTGACAGCCAACGTTCGTTGCCGGGAATCAGTGTCGCTCCGCGTTTCTGTTTATTTATGGGGCGACTCAAGTACTCCCCATGGCAATGACCTCTGTCCATCTCTTCTTGATTGCTAGTGACCCTTACAAATAGAATAATTCCTCTTGGGAAGGGATTACACGTCTCTTGTTAAGCTGCTGTTTTCATTTTTCAGTCCTGTCTGACCCTGGCCCATCTACTTCCTGTTTCAAACCTCCCCCTCTCTCCATCTGTCATAGATTGATAGATTGTTTTAGTGATGCTGGACGGTGAGACGGCAGTTATTCCGTTGGCTTTCTCCGACAACATCATCACGCCTTACTCCCTGATATCACAGATAAACATGACCCACACACACATACACACGCGCTTTCACACAGCTGAGGTGTGATAGCACCTAGTCTCTGGGAATAGGTCTATAGGCAGCATGATGTATAAGTCGCTCTCCACTCGGGGGCAAATATTTCTACAGGACCCCAGAGACAGCCAACCAAACACAAAGAAACTCCTCAACACCTGTCTGGAGTGAGGGCTTTCCCAATCAGAACATCATGTTTACACAATTTTGAGCTAAACGCTTAACAAAGAAGAACATAATGTGCATCGTAATAACGCAATTTAGTCTCAGACAGTATTTACTTATTACCCAGTGGTTTTTCATCATAGACCTGCCAGTTTATTAATTTGTCCTTTGTTGTAAATTCAGGTTATTATATACAGCATAATTGAGTATCGACGATCGGCTTGCCAAATCCCTCGCGCCCTGTAACCAAACAGATTTTGTGTAATGAATACAGATCGAGCGCTCTTACACACAAAACTTCTAAGCAGCTCCGGAAGTAAATAAGATTTATTTCAATTAATTATCCATCTAGGCTAACAAACAATGCATATTCATCATTTCAAAAAAGTGTTTCAGTCTCCCCATGCACGGCAGTATCATTTTCCGCACCATTAAACCACGAGATGAATTGACACTTTTGTCCGTCTCCAAATTATTTCCCATCTGTCTTGTCAACAAATGTTAACAGGAAGGTTCCATTTGGCGCTCTCTCTCACTCGTGTCCGTACAACGGCAGGGTGCAGAATAATGTGACATGCAGGGTCAGAGGTGATTTCTGTAGTTTTCTGATAATTGACACAATAGAGGGTTCAATCAGACTGACTGAGACGAAGACTTCAATTGGCTTTTCCAATGTAGCTGTGTCGTATCAGTGCCCCCTTTGAGCGAGTGCGTTCATGTAACACCATAATACAAAAGGCCTCATGCCGCAGGGTGAAAGAAATAGAAAATGTCACAACTGTAGGAATTTCCTGTGTAATGTGTTATATTGACATGTTATTACCAGTTGGTTGCATTTATGTTTTAGTCAAGACCTACACAGGTTTTGGAATTGTTGTGTGAAAGCTATTTACAGATGCAATCAATAAGGCTTTTATCTTCAAAAGGGCATTTACCACTCAAGAAACCAAGGTTATTTTAGTTTACTAAAATTAAAAATTTGAAAAGGTTTCTGTTCATTGAAATAAAATAAGATATTAACCAAAACATTTTTGGAAAAACCTAACTAAATAATAAATTAACAAATTTGTTTAATGTTGCTTCAAAAATAGTTTAAAGCACTAAAATTATAATAAAAAAACTAAAACTAAAACTAACAAAAAGTAAACAAAAAAAAGATTATATAGCAACATAAAAATAAACAAATTATAAAATGACATATTTTATATACACAAAATTGCTAAAACCTTAACTAAAATGAACATAAAACATCTAAAAGTCAAAGTGATTCAAACTAATTAAAAATATTAATAAAATAAAATAAAACTAAAATCAAAACAACAAAGCACCTTTCTTGAAGTGATGTTAGGCCGTTATTTCTTCTTGGTATCTCCAAAATGATACTTTCACTCATGAAATAAATTATTGATGGTTGTTTTATGAAATAATATCTCAGCACAATGTTATATTTGCCTACAAAATCTCAAGTATTCAATTATAAACCATTAGATTAACATTTATATATGTTTTACTATGTATAGTTGTGTTTTCATTATATTTTTATTTGCAGCCTATTTATGAAAAAGTAAAAATAACCAATAAGTAATAAAAACCTGAAATTAATCCAGTTTATCCAAACATCTGACTGTGATGTTCTGACACCACTTTTATCTAAAGAACGCTACAGGGGAAGTTAAAATTTTAACCACCCTCAAAACTGACAAGGAAACCTATCAATCAAGCTTTCCAAACCATAAGAATGATCAGATTATCATTCTGTTTCTCTGAGTGAACTCTAAGTGCACGCCACATGAGGGGCTGTGAATAGGACACCAGGCAGTAATGGCACCACGCACAAACAAAACACTGAGCCATTACACACACATTGACTATTCATAATTCATTATAATCCTCATTCAAAATTACAATTGTGTTATAAAATATGCATCGGGAGGAGTAACACATCCAACAAGAGCCCGGGAGAGAGGCTGAAAGCCATACAGTATACGTGATGTTGAGTGTATCAAGTGAAGACTGCAATGAGAAATGAATAAATGAAGATAAATCTCTTTGACAGACTATGTTCAGAGCCCTCAGTTTGCCTATTATAGGCATTCAGAGCAACAGGCTAATGTGTTCCTATAGCTCAACCGGTGGTTAGTTCCGCTTGCAACACCAAGGCAGTGGGTTCAATTCCAGAGAACACACAGCTATTAATTGCATAGCACTAGCATGTTGTTTGCATCCATTGTTAGCCCCAACCCTTCTTCATGTAAATATTACAGCTGCAGATCTATGTTATAGATTTACAATACATCTATGGTTAATAGAAGATGGGTGTGCTTTTAAACATGGCTGCTTGTCAGAGGCAGAAAGTCAAAAAGTAGGCATGTTTGCATATCTCTCGAACGCATATGTTGGGGGTTAAGTTGTTAAACGTGAGAGGAATGTCTGCTAAAGAGTGGCCACCTGTGCAACACTTATTCACTTCCCTCTCACCATGGCACCAAACCCGGAGTTCCCATCTGGAGATGGTGTTTATGCCATCCCACCCAGTCAGATTCCAGAGCTTCAGATCTCTCACACACTCATGTCTCGCACAACACGTACACACACTTAATTACCTCTCTGCACGCTACACACATGCAATTACTTACCTGTCAATTTCAATGACTCATATAATGTACGTGAGTGTACGTGTGGGCTAGCAACCCAGCGTGTGTCTAAAAAGCCAAGAACATTTATTTGATGTGATGTTGACTTTGAAGAAATAATCATAGATGACCAAATAAAACCCTGGGAGCTCGTCTCCCAGCATTCCGTCTTACTGTCCACTCTAAACACAGAACAGCTGCATATCTGTACAGGTCTGACTTTTTAAAGGGTACCCATGAAAACCATAATGAAGTTTTACAGGCATTTATGTTAATGGTTTTCTTCCAGGCTCACTAAAATGCTTCACAGTAAAAAGGTTTTAATTGTCCATTTTTTTCAAATGCAGTATTTTGAGCGATACATTAATTAATTAACCTTATTACCCCATAATAGCTTTGAAATGAACAAATTCAATGACATGGCAAATACTATCACGTCATTTTGAAAGTGTGTTCAAGAACCTCCTGTCCTGCAACAAGGCAGATGTTCGTGTGATGTCGGTGTGAGTTTGGAGTGAGTGATTAGCGGCGACAGGATAAGACATGATCATAATTCATACCTAATGGAAGATCCGGTCTCATGAATCACTTTTTGAGACAGAGCGCTTTGGAGAGAGATAGAGAATAACATGGATATTGTGTGTGTGTGTGTGTGTGTGTGAGAGAGAGGCTGCCAGCAGTATGCAAAGTGGATTTCTTTGGTCGGATGTGTCAACCTGTCCTGAACTCTCAGTCCAATTACTAGTTTCTTTTCATCGTTTACTCTCACTCTGTTGTACTCATGTATAAACTCTCTTCTCTCTCTTTCAGTATAGCACATCTACAACAGGTAGCATGAGCTCTATTCACCTAAATAAACAAACGGCCATTTATTCAATCAAAAAGTTTTACAATTAGTACCAAAATAGACCATGTAAACTGCCTATATTGTCATTTATCTTCAATTGTCGTTTACATGTCGGCAGCAGGTATTTTTCTGTAACGGCACCCACACTTTGGAACTCGCTCCCCTTGGCACTCAGAACAATTACCACTATTAGCGAATTTAAATCAAAGCTTAAAACACTATCAGTTACAATGTGTATTCTTCCTTATACTGTCTTTCTAACCAGGTCACTCGAACGTATTGAATACTATCAATTGCATTGTGTATTTGTGCTATTTTGTCTCACCTCTTTATGTGTTGTTTATTTATTTTGCTTACCTCTTCATGTTGTCTTCATGACATTGTTATGCAACTGCAAAAGAAAACTTAAAATGTCTGTGTGTGTGTGTGTGTGTGTGTGTGTTCATGTTTGTATATCCCGGTGGGGACCTAAACCTGAATACACACCAACACATGGGGACTCGTGTCACCGTGGGGACCAAAATTGAGGTCCCCAGGGGCAAAAAAGCTAACAAATTGTACAGAACAATATTTTTTACAAATCTAAAAATGCAAAAAGTGTTCTATGATCTTTAGGTTTAGGGATAGGGTTAGGGGATAGAATATACAGTTTGTACAGTATAAAAACATTACGCCTATGGACTGTCCCCACGGGGATAGTCAACCAAAGCGTGTGCGTGCATGTGTGTGCGTGCGTGTGTGCGTGTGTGTGTTTGTGTGTGTGGACCTGTTTGGACTGCAAGGGCATAGACATGAATGTCGAGCTTGTAATCCAATCAACCAAAGGAGGCAAATCAAATTATCCTGAGCCGCTATGAAATACATCTCTTTACAGTGAGTGAGAGATAGCAGTCATAACATCAAGAAGAAGCACAGGAGAAACGATCAATCTTCATTCAAGAACAATGAACAGAGAGGTCAGGTTACAGACACAGAACATTGACCACCCTCAAGACAGTATCACTGATGCATAGAACAATAATAAAAACACTATTATTATAATTGTTATTATTATAATTATTATTAAATTTATTTTGTAGTTTCAGTTTTTTGTTCACTTACAACTTTCAGCAACACAATTTCTGCATCTTAAAGAAAAGGTAACACATGCAGTTTCTGCCAATCTCATATTAATCTTGAGTACCTATAGAGTAGTATGGCATAATTAATATCTTCTAAGAGTATTTAGTTTGATCACGTTTACAAAAGACAGCTACAGCAGTACCATTATTTCCAAAAAACAGTTGACCCTTCTGAAGGCGTGCATTGGGTGGAACTAAAGCACGAGCACACAATACATCATCGCATTATCCCTGCATAACTGTTGATTCAATTTAAGTTTGTGTAATTTACATAATGCACGTATGCACCGATTGCCAACAAAACACAAACATATGACTCATTTTCACTCACCGTGTGCGGTTCATGTCCGGTAACTTTTAGCATTGGGTCTGGTACTTCTCCATCTATCAGTTTCAAACGATCTGCAAATCTAGCGTTACTGTATATCCACCGTTTGTATAACATTCATCACCAAAATGCCGTGAACAAACAAACACAGCTGAACTTCCGTAACGAACGAAGCACATTTATGGGCGTGCTCTCGCTGGTTGACGCGTGGGCGTGCTCTTTCTCTCGTTCTCGCTGGTTGACATGTGGGCGTGCTTGTCCGGGAGAATTGTCCAACAAGGGACTAAGAACCATTGTTACGTAACGAGAATTTATGTTCGAAAAAAACTTTCCGATATGTGAACTTTCCGATATTCCGATTTGTAAGTCGCTTTGGATAAAAGCGTCTGCTAAATGGCTAAATGTAAATACGTCCAACTCGTTCTTTGACAAGTTTACCATGTTAAGCGTGAGAAGCCAGCATGTTTAAAAGTGTAAAGAAGACAGAATGCATGACATAGCTTGTCACCCCACCTTTCATGTGGCTTTCGATTAACTCTCTATTATATTCCGGTTTTGTTTTATTTTTTTAACCAACATGCATATCAGACAAGTTTGATTATTGCATTTTTCCTGACTTCGAATAAGCCTGCGCAATATTGGGTTTGGGGCTCCGTCCTGAGCAATCTTTTCTCAGCATGCACTTGGGTATTACTAGTCTCGTGTAGCCAGACCTACATGCTGAAAAATTGCAATATTATTTTCTCACTTTAAATGCGATCAAAAGTTATTAAAAGTAAAACAATTTTTTTTACATAATTGTGTTCCAAGTGCTTTCCCGGTCGCCATTTCATTTTTCCAAGCTCGATCCTGCTCAACCAATCACATTCCTTGTGCACCCATAGCATTGTGGGACATTGAAAGTAGTGAAGGATACATCTATGCTGCCTTTAAAAATCAATCAGATGAAGGCATCTCATGAGACAGTAAGCATACATTGGATTCAAATGTGCCTTGATGCCTTCCTGCCTGGGAATGCAGCCTCTGAAGGCAGCATTTCAGAGCTTTCGGACATTGCCAGCGTGACGCATCACATACGCGCCGCAACCAAATCGCACTTTGTTTAAAGCTACGTTCACACCGCCAGAGATTGTCTATGTGTCGCCAGTCTTTTGCTACGAGGTCGTTAGAAGGCATTGCTAGCTTTGGTTGCTCTAATAACAGTTATAAACAAACCCTGCGGAAACTGATGAGAGACAGATGACGTGAGCACCGCTGCTTAACTCCTATTGGCAGTCACTTTTGAAAGTCGCTCATCATTTGCATAAAGTTGAGCAATTCTCAACTTTGTCGCGTCGCTATAGACACGCCCACTTTCTGTCACGAATGGTCACTCTCGCTCATGCCGTTGGATTAAAATGAATGAAATAATGCTGCTCTATCGCACTTATACATTTAAAATTATGAACAAGCGCACAAAAAACGCGAAATGTGAACGGCCCCTAAATGAATGTAATAAAACATTTGGAGCTTCAGACCCCTTAGCCCACCCCTAGCACCGCCCCTTGTCGTCATGTGATGGCAGTATGCATTTGATTCTCTATTTAAAATCATCAGTTAATTGTTACTCCTGCCATGTTCTATGACTAAAGTGCTGAGGTTTTTTACAAATGTGTTTTATCTATGTTAATGTAATGATGTTTGAGTTTATGACAAGAAGAACTTTGCTCTCCATTAAAATTCCTCATATAAATATGAGCCGAAACACCATAGTTCTTAAATATGTAAATCAATAGAAAAAATTGCACAATTCTGAAAAAAGCAACATTATAAAGATTCCTATGAAAGGAAGGAGATAATTGTTCAAATGATTCCAGCTTTTAAGTGATGCGTACTTGACATTTTAAGTTCAGGCAGTTTCGCCCCCACATCCCCCTGTACCTCACAAACAAAAGGCAATAAATTGGCTGCTAAAGGAGAAGTAAATTAATCTCCAGTTTATTTTAATAAGCCCTCACTAACTGAAGACCGATGTGCACCCTGTCAGTGTGTCTTCCTACTGTCTGCCTTAACTGTCTCTGAAACCACAATCAGCCCTTCTGGAACTGAAAGCTTTAAGATAAAGACAAACTAATTTCTTTCACTAGCTCAGGGGTGGCGTCTGTGACTGCTGCAGGTGCAGAGGGTATGAGTGAGCCTCCATTGAGGGTTGTCTTTTATATAAGCATGAATATCAAGATGTGAATATGGATTTTTAGTAGGGGTGAACATAGCAGATATTTGTGTAATGAAGTCTCTCTTTCTTGCACTCTTTCATGAGCTGATTGATCTTTATGCATATTCGTCTTTCAAAACTTGCGATGAATAGATATTTCTTTAAGAATTTTACATGGGGAATCAGCAAGCTTGTTCTTTCTCACTGCATGCAAGAAATCTGTATTGTGCGAAGCAGATGTAGATCGAAAGACCTTATTAAAGTAGCAGATTTAAAAGACCTTGAAATTGTTTTTTTTCTTCTCTTTTGTGTGTACATTTGTGTAAGTGTTTAATGAGTAAATAATGATCTTTGAGCAGCTTAACCCACTAAAATCGTTCAGCACTATCAAAATGTTGACGAGCAAATAAGCCAGTGAGCTGTCCATGGAGCTGAACTCGCTGTTGTGAGAGTTTATCTAAAAGTCTGATAACGTAATAATAGTACAACATTTGAAAGATATTCAGTGCATTCACAATGAAACTGAGATATAGGTTTGGCTCCTAGGAAGATGTGGTAAAGACCTGCTTCTATAAGGCAAATTCGGTGTGCTAAAATAAATATGCTATTATAAGCAGGTTAAGATTTACATATTTGCATTTGAAATTCAGCTGATGAATATTGAGCAGAGTTTCATGTCTTTGATATTCTCTATTGCTGAGCTTTATGTTTTAATTAGGAAACTGCTTAGAATATTCATAGAAGGGCGCTTCTCTCTTGCTTAGATATATGATGGTATGCATGGCACAACCTATGCTGAGATCTTTTATATTCTATTTAATTCAAGCTAAAATTAAACAGAAAAAAAATGTGTTAGAAACCTGGTTCTCCTCATTTGAACCTGTATATGACTGATATCACATAAAAAAACTGCAGAGAGAGAAATGCTTTGGCTGTCAGCAGGACCTTCACTTTAATTCAAGGTGTCATAACCAAGGTGCCTAACCACAATCCTGCAAATATCAGCAAAAACCGATCTGTGAATCTGTGAGCTTTGTGGATCTCCCTCATTGCAGAACTCCACCTAACCCCCCTCCCTCAGACAACAGCCCTGACTGTTGGGCCCCTGTGAAATCACTCTACGGCACGTAAAGGACAAACTCTACACATACATGCACATGAGGGCAGCAGGCTTACAATTATACTCCTGGCATTGATAGCCATGTTCATAGCTCATATTGGGTTTTTTGATGGATAGAATAGCAGAATTAAAGTTCATTGGAGTGGAGAGGACCCAATATGCCCTGCTCTGGGGCTAATCAGCCACAAGCTCAAAAACCTTCAAAATCCACAATCCACAAAAGACATGAATCTATTTTGTAATTTGTGTAAATTATATACTGTAACACCATAATTTCAGTGAAGTTAAATAAAAAATCTCTCATTTTTTGTTTAAAAATTAATTAAAATGTCTTTACATTTATATAGCGCTTTTCTGGGTACTCAAAGCGCTTTACAATGAAGGGGGAATTTCCTCAACCACCACCAATGTGCAGCATCCACCTGGATGATGCGACGGCAGCCATATTGCGCCAGAACGCCCACCACACACCATCTTATTGGTGGAGAGGAGACAGAGTTACGAAGCCAATTGGTACATATGGGATGATTAGGAGGCCATGATGTATAGAGGCGAATGGGTGAATAATGACAGGATGCACTCAAGATGGCATGGTCTCCACAAACTTTTACACATTTGATTATCCCAGCATGACTTGAGAATGATCCAAAGAGCATATTGTCCACTTCAAATGGCCTTTTATACAGACAATTTTACAATAACACAAATTAGATTAGTAGCCTAATCATGATTCTATATATTGGTCTAACCAACAGAACTTTAAGTAAAATATACTTAAAGTCCTAATGAAATTCAAAATTACTATTATTTTTTTTTTCAAATAGAGCAGTTTTATTAATGTACTGTACAATTTTTACATCGAATTCATTTGCAGCAGAAAACATAAGGTTTGCCCACTATTTCTCTCATTTGATATTCAATTTCACTTGAAAATTAAGGACGAATTTGATGTAAACAAAAGCAGAGCTTTTTATACATATACAATTAACCACAGCATCTACCCTCTATGGACTTCTGAACAATACACATCTCATGTGTAGCTTGTTATGGCTCATAGCTTTTCCACACCTTCATGTGCAAAGAAAAAACAACAATAAGAACAAATATTAATCAGAAAAGGAACCTAGTCTAGCGAAACGCAATACACTCCCCATACACCCCCACAACCATCCTCCATCGCTCCATTGCTCCTCTCTTTGATGTTTTCTCACAATGCCCTGATGAGATGCGAATGGATGTGTTGATTTGAGATGGGCCTTCCAGTAATCTGCCTCCCTATTCAACTCGTTTATATCAGGCATTGCAGCCACCTGTCAGACCTGCTATGTGCCGCTCACGAGAGCAAATTGGACCACGTTTGTGCATGAACCAAAAAAAGTGATGCAATCAAACAAATATTGTCTCAGTTACAGGAGCTCCTTTAATGTGGTGATTTCAGTAATTACATTTGATATGTCACTCAGCGAGATGAATCCCTGAAGCTTTTTCAACTCGATAAGATGGGATTTGTCCATGCAGAATCTAATCTATGATCATTTTCCTAAAAAAATGGTCATTGCATGAAGCTGCAACACATATACAGCAATAGATAAAAGTAATGAACAATTCGGGTTTGTGATCTGTCAGATAAAGAAGATTCTGCACTGCTTCAACGTGTTGCTTCCAGGATTACCAGATCTGTGTAACAAAACCTGCCCACTGGCCATTCAAAACTGCATGTACCTGGAAACCACAGTTCCCTTTCTGTCGGTCTATCGACGCTGTGTCGAACCGACAGATGGGGTTCGTCCCTGAGAACCAATCGCTTCCGACTACTTAGAAAAGGCCAATGAAAATTGGCAAATGAAATTTGCATGCCGGACTCCGCCCCGGAAATCCAGGTATAAAAGGGAGACGGCGTGCATCATTCATTCACCTTTTGTTCTTCGGAGCCTTCGGTTATGAAGATCTTCTCTTGCTACTTAGCAACTTCAGATTGCCGGTTCTACGACATGGTGCAGCGGACTGTCCCTTCCTGCAGAGACTTCCCCTGGGCGTCTCGGCGGTTCCAGAGGTGTTCGAGCCTGCAGACGGTGACTCACCGTCTGCATTCTAAAATAGCAATTTCTCCAGCGTGGCATGTCCCGCTGTTCTCGTGGGTGCGGTGTCCTCATCGAGGAAGGGGACAAGCACGATGTCTGTCTCAAGTGTTTGGGGGTCCAACACGCTGAGGCAGCCTTCGTGGACTCATCTTGCCTGCATTGCGGTCACGGGTGGCTGTCTTCTCCCGAGAACCAGCCACCACCTCGCAGGCTTCCCGGGCTGTGACGAGGATGGCTAAGGCCATTCCGTCCGCCAAGGCGAGCGGCGAGGGTGATATGGGGGGGGGGGGTATGGTGATATGAGCGCTAATCCGTCAGCCAAGCGCTCGCCTCACCGTTCCCTAGCACCGTCCACCGTCGGCATCCTCCTTCACGTATTCGGACACGATGCATGAGGAAGATGAGATGTCTATCACAGCAACGGAGAGCGAATTGCTGGCATCCGATCCCGATGACTCTTTGCAGCTGGGGGCGAGCTCAGGAGGAGGCGGATGTCGAGATGTCGGCCATGCTTTCCCGGGCCGCCATGTGCATTGGGTTAGAGTGCACTCCGGTGCCTCTCCCCCAGCGCTCACGGTTGGATACATGGTTCTTGGGCTCTGAGCGCGACTCCAAGCCGCGCCCAACCCCGGTTCCGTTCTTCCCGGAAGTGCATGAGGAACTGACGAAGACGGGGAATGCCCCTTTTTCGGCACGTACACGTCAAACCAGTTCCGTCGCTCTCTCTTCCCTCGATGGTGGGGCAGCTAACGGTTACGTCGACGTGCCCCAGAGGTCGACCGAAACTCCCGTCCAAGGCATGTAGGACTTCGGCATCGCTGGTGTCGAAGGCCTACGCTGCTGCGGGCCAAGCTGCCTCCTCTCTCCATGCCATGGCCATCCTGCAGATCCACCAGGCCAAGGCGTAGAAAGAGATCCAGGAGGGTAAGACCGACCCGGGGTTAATGCAGGAACTCCGCACCGTTACCGACCTCGCTCTAAGGGCGACCAAGGTGACCGCGCGGGCCCTGGGTCGGGCGATGTCCACCATGGTGGTCCAGGAGAGGCACCTCTGGCTTAACCTTGCGCAGATGAGTGACGCAGAGAAAGTCCGCTTTCTCGATGCGCCCATTGCGCAGGGTGGGCTGTTTGGTGACACTGTCGAGGACTTCGCTCAGCAGTTCTCGACAGTGAAGAAGCAGACGGAGGCGATTAGCCACATCCTACCCCGCCGGGACTCGGCCGCCCACAGGCCTTCGAGATCCCGTGCGGCCTCTGCTCCCCAGCAGCCCCGGCCATCTTCGAAGCAAAGCTCCGGTTCCAGCGCTCCCTACCCAGGCGGCACCCCGGAAAAGGACGGCGAAGGGGAGACCACCACCCCGTCAGCAACCTTCGAGGAAGAAGCGACCCTGACGGGAAGACCCTAGCCCCTAGGGACGGTTCCTGCCCCGTTCCAACATCAGCTAGGCCCCTACGGGGGTCTAGCGCCCACTTTTTCACAAAAAGAGTTTCCAATCTCCCTGGGTGTTCTTCACAGCCGCTCTCACCCTCTGTCAGACGGTGTTCGGCCACTCGACGTTGCGTCTTGGCGAGGCGCAACATCGAATGTACTTTGCAGCCCTCAGCACTCTCAAATCGATGGTGCGTGGAGCTGCATCACCAGGCAGGCAAACCAGCAGAGCCAGTCTTCTTCCTGGGGGCCCCCCGGAGAGAGACCCGCACTGCCAGCCATCGAACCACCCCCCGGGGGGTTGATGAAGCAGATCGTACCCTTAGTCCCCCTGTCGCGGTCCCTGGAAGCTTGGCTCGAGCTTCCCACACCGTCACGGTGGCTGAGGAGAACGATCCGTCTTGGCTACGCGATCCAGTTCGCCAGAAACCCGCCCAAGTTTCGGGGCATCCTCGCAACCTCGGTCAGAGGCCGGGATGCTCCCGTACTACGGGGCGAGGTCGCCACCCTTCTGGCGAAGAATGCGTTCGAGTCCGTCCCCTTAGCCGAGATGTCCAAGGGGTTTTATAGCCCTTACTTCATCGTCCCCAAAAAAGGTGGGGGGTGCGCCCCATCCTAGATCTGCGTACCCTGAACAGACACCTGCACAAGCTGCCGTTCAGGATGATCACGCAGAAGCGCATCCTGGCATCTGTCAGATGTCAGGATTGGTTCATGGCAATCGACCTAAAGGACGCTTACTTTCATGTCTCGATTCTCCCTCGTCATCGCCCGTTCCTACGGTTCGCTTTCGAGGGTCGGGCATATCAGTACAGAGTCCTCCCCTTCGGTCTGTCTCTGTGTCCACGAGTCTTTACGAAGATCGTGGAGGCCGCCCTCTCTCCCCTCAGGGAGAGGGGTGTGCGGGTACTCAACTATCTCGACGACTGGCTTATCTTGGCACACTCGCGAGATCTGTTGTGTGCACACAGGGACCTGGTGCTCCGGCACCTAGATCGATTGGGGCTACAGGTCAACCGAGAGAAGAGCAAGCTCTCCCCTGTGCAGAGCATCCTCTATCTTGGTATGGAACTCAACTCTGTCACCATGTCAGCGCGACTGTCCGCAGCACGCGCCCAGTAGGTGTTGAACTGCCTGGATCATTTCACGCAGTCTGCGGTTCCCCTGAAACTATTTCAGAGGCTCCTGGGACACATGGCATCCTCTGCGGCGGTGATACCCCTCGGGTTGATGCACATGAGACCGCTCCAACACTGGCTTCAGAGTCGAGTTTCCTGGAGAGCGTGGCACACCGGCAGAAGTGGATGGTGATTACGCCTCTCTGCCGACGCACCCTAACCCTTTGGTCTTCCATGACCTTCCTTCGGGCAGGGGTTCCCCTAGGGCAGGTTACGAGGCATGTCGTGGTGACAACGGACGCCTCCCTGCAGGGTTGGGGTGCAGTGTGCAACAGGCACGCAGTGTCGGGGCTTTGGACGGGCCCCCGCCTGCGCTGGCATATCAGTTGCCTAGAGTTGTGGACCGTGCTACTTGCACTGAAGAGGCTGCAACCTCTCGTGCAGGGCAAGCACGTGCTGGTCCGGTCGGACAGCACTACGGCAGTAGCGTATATCAATCGTCAGGGTAGCGTTTGCTCACTGCAGTTAACACGACTCGCCCGACGCCTCCTCCGGTGGAGGCAGCAGGTGACCCGCTCCCTGCGTGCCACGTATAACCCAGGCGACCTGAACCAGACAGCCGATGCGCTCTCTCGTCAGTCGACGCCTCGTGGAGAGTGGCGACTCCACCAGCTCATTTGGGTGCAGTTCGGGCAGGCCCAGGTAGACCTGTTCGCCTCCCTCGAAACCACCCATTGCCCGCTTTGGTACTCTCTGACCGAGGGACCCCTTGGCACAGATGCCCTAGCCCACAGCTGGCCGCGGGACAAGCGGAAGTACGCCTTCCCCCCAGTGAGCCTCATTGCACAGACCCTGTGCAAGGTCAGGGAAGAGGAGCAGCAAGTGTTACTCGTTGCGCCACACTGGCCCAACCGGACTTGGTTCTCGGAGCTAATGCTCTTGACGACAGCTCCCCCCTGGCCGATTCCCCTGACGAAGGACCTGCTTTCCCAGGGGAAGGGCACGTTTTGGCATCCCAGGCCAGACCTCTGGAACCTCCATGTCTGGCCTCTGGATGGGACGAGGAGATCCTGAGTGGTCTGCCCCCAGCGGTGGTAGCTACCATTTCTCAGGCTACAGCACCTGCCACTAGGCGACTGTACGCCTACAAGTGGCGCCTCTTCTCGACCTGGTGTGCTTCTCGAGGAGAAGACCCACGGAGTTGTGCGATCGGGTCCGTGCTGTCCTTCCTACAAGAAAGACTCGAGACTAACCTCTCCCCCTCCACACTGAAAGTGTATGTAGCCGCCATTGCCGCTCATCACAACTCAGTTTCTGGGAAGTCTCTAGGGCAGCACGACCTGGTCATTAGGTTCCTTAAGGGTGCTAGGAGGCGCAATCTGCCTCGCCCGCACTCCATACCCTCTTGGGACCTGGATGTAGCCCTAACAGGTCTCACCAGGCCCCCCTTCGAGCCCCTAGGGGATGCCTCTCTTCCTCATCTCACGATGAAGACGGTTCTCCTTATGGCGCTCGGCTCCATCAAGAGGGTAGGGGACCTACAGGCATTCTCCGTATCCCCTGACTGCCTAGAGTTCGGACCCAGGGATTCTCACATTATCCTGAGACCTCGGCCCGGCTACGTGCCCAAGGTTCCCACCGCTCCCTTTCGGGACCAGGTGGTGAACTTACAGGCACTCCCCACAGGGGAGGAAGACCCAACCTCGTCCGTGTTGTGTCCAGAACGCGCGCTGCGCCTTTACTTAGACCGCACACAGAGCTTCAGGAGCTCGGATCAGCTCTTTGTCTGTTTCGCAGGTCAGCAGAAAGGGGGAGCTGTCTCCATGCAGAGGTTGGCCCACTGGATTGTGGACGCTGTCAAGGCAGCCTACCAATCCCTAAATCGCCCGTGCCCCTTAGCAGTGAGGGCCCACTCCACCCGGGGTGTAGCCTCCTCTTGGGCACTGGCATGCGGGGCCTCTCTCGCAGACATATGCAGAGCTGCGGGTTGGGCTACACCCAACACCTTCGCCAGGTTCTACAACCTCCGTGTAGAGCCGGTGTCAGCCTGCGAAACTAAGAAATGTAGTTACGGTCACGCACTCCCACTGGAGTTTCCCATTATGGGCATTTCGGTAAAAGTCTTCTTTATAAAAGAAAAAAAAACCATGTTGGTATCTCCACTAATCTCCTCCCTGCGGTAGAAAGTGGTCTCTGTAGCGCATCCCCCACTTGAGGAAGTAGCGCTTACCCAGTGGCCTTACGGTTCCAGGCGGCTTCTCGCTGTTAGAGAAACAAGGCCGCTGCCTGTGAGGCCGAAGGTAGGGGCCTTCCCACCTTTCAAGAAAGCTCTGGGACCCCCTACCTACCCACTGGTAGGTTACAATTTTGTGGTAGCGCTCATGGCTGACACGCCCAGGCCAGTTACCGTCGCTTTGTTGAGATTGTGACAGGGCACAGTGTTATGGCGTTTTCCATTGGAACCCCATCTGTCGGTTCGACACAACGTTGAGAGACTGACAGAAAGGGAACGTCTCGGTTATGTTTGTAACCTCGGTTCACTGATGGAGGGAACGAGATGTTGTGTCCTCCTTGCCACAACACGTGCTGTCCTCTGCAGCAGTCGTGAGAGGTCTCAGGCTCCTCAGAACTAAGGTGAATGAATGATGCACGCCATCTCCCTTTTATACCCGGATTTCCGGGGCGGAGTCTGGCATGCAAATTTCATTTGCCAATTTTCATTGGCCTTTTCTAAGTAGTCGGAAGCGATT
The DNA here is from genome assembly GCF_024868665.1 of Triplophysa rosa. Taxonomy (NCBI): domain Eukaryota; kingdom Metazoa; phylum Chordata; class Actinopteri; order Cypriniformes; family Nemacheilidae; genus Triplophysa; species Triplophysa rosa. Next base: position 17,253,416 of record NC_079904.1, read on the forward strand.
GGTTCTCAGGGACGAACCCCATCTGTCGGTTCGACACAACGTCTCGTTCCCTCCATCAAGGAACCGAGCTACACGAGGCATTTCAGGCAGGTCTGGGCGAATATTCGCTTTTAGATAGAATGCATCTTTTGTTCCGGCACTTTAATTTTTGCAATTTAACGTGTCTAACTTATAATATATATAACTTATAACACACCAAAGACAGAAAAACACGTGTTCGTGCCATATGACCCCTTTAAGTTAGAAGCATTGCTACACTGTCAAAATTATAATATAATAATAGTTACAAAGAAAGACATAAAAAACATGAAATTGCTTTCTATTCTTCTTGGTGGATACACGCTATAAGGGAGAACATAAATTAGAAGACACTTTACTCACACTGTCACACATGACTTGAAAAAAAAAACAATTTTGGTTTAGAAATGTTGCCATTATAAAATGAACCAAACCAAGAAGAATAACGCAACATCAAAACAATTGAATCCCAATTTAACAAAGCAAACGGTATACAAATCTGAAAACACACTAAGATGCAACCCCAGACCTTCTAAAATCCAGATCTAGACCACGCCCTCTAAGACACAAAGGAATTATTGATTGTGATTATTATGAATAATATGTTTCTTATTGCGATGCTTAATGTTTTATTAATGCAATAATGCACGTGTTAGGCCACTTGTTTTTATAATTTTATAATTGCTCAATAAGATAAAGAAAAAGATTTTTGCTGACATGAAAATTCACTTTCCTAAATAATTACATTTTAAATAAATTACATTTTCTAATACAAATAGTACTGATCAATCATGCTAAGGAATATCAAAAGCAAAATGTGAAAGGGGGTCTCCTATTTGACCCAAAAACCTGCCCTCCAGATACACATTGCTCTATTACGTTAAATCATTGCTCTCTGTATATGAGTACAGCCATAAACTAATAGAAGCACGTACTATACAGATCTTCCTCTTACTGTATGTGTAAATAATATTATGACTGCTCCACTAAGTGTGTGGGCTGTACAAAGAGTTTACGGTGTATTTGCTAATACAGCACCTTGGTAAGATCAACTTCAACAACCAACAGATCCTCGCTGTTCTTTTCTCTCTGTGTGGGTTTATTATTTGTCATGTGAAGTTCACCGTAGCCGAACGTAATCCGAATTTGTGTAACACATTTCCATCATTTTTCTCTCCAAACATATATTTATTGGAAGTTATATTTATTCAGCAATATTTGGTTTGGAGTGGAGCTTGAGTGCACAGATGAAGTCATAATGCAGAGAGGCTCTAGGGAAGGTTTAGGCAAAGCTGCAGACTTATATTGGCAATGCTTTATTAAAGGAGCACGTTTATGAATTGCTGACTCTAATTCACTTCATTTCTCTTTGTCTCTCTCACACATTATTTTTTTATTTCTTGTCTTGAAAAATGTTAAGCCATAAATTGTGACTTTTGTTTTATTGGGAGAAGCCATGCACTGTGTAAAACCTCGTACTTCAACAAAGATTTGGATCAAAGAACAATATATTAAGCGGGGAAAATCTTTTTTAAACAGATCTCAGAGATTGCATGTGCTATAGTTGGAGTAAAATAACATTATGTCATGAAATACAGGGGAAGAACCCAATTGCAGGCAGCGGGGATTAAGGGGTTAACAAAACAAGATTTATTAAATAATAAAACACAAAACAAGAACCCACGAGGGGGTATAACAGATAAACAGGATAACAGAATAAACGGGACGAAGACTAACTGACACTAAACTGAAAATAAACCACACATGACAAACTAAACTGGACACTTACTAGACTCACGAAACAGCAACAACAGGAACAGGAACATGAACATGAACAGGCAAAACAGCAAGCACAGGATTCAACAAGAACAGGGGTACACTGGACGATCACAAGACGCACTGAATACATACAATGCACGAGCACAGGACAAAGAAACAAGAGGGTATATATAGGGAAGACAAACGAGGGATAACGACATGGGGCAGGTGTGGGACATTAAACACTCAGGGAAAGATAACGAGGAAACGAGAGGAATGGGGCCAATGACAAGACACTGGAGAGAACGTATATTATTGTCAAACGGACAATAATATGTTTCTCTCCACACATAACCAAAGACTTTGCCATGGCTCTGCTACAGGACCAAGAAAAACATGACTAAGGAAGCAGAGCCATGACAGAAGCCCCCCCTTTAATGAGCACCTCCAGGTGCTCACCAAGGGGTAGACGGACAAGACAAGGCAGACCGAGACAAAGACAAAAACCAGACAAACATGGTGAACATGACAAGGGGTAGACAGGACAACAAGACTACAGGATGGGGTGGGATAACAAGAACAACAAACATGGGAGGGGGGGTGGGGCAAAACAAGATTACAGGGGGAAAACCAAAAGGGTTGGGGGGAACAGTCCCAGTCCCCGGCTGCGCTCGAGGGCGCTGAGTCCTAGGGGGACTTAGGAGGAGTCCTGGGGGGAACAGTCTTTGGCCCTGGGAGTCTCCCAGGGACCGGCTGGACAGGGCTTGACGCCGGCTGGAAGGCCGGCTGGACAGGGCTTGACGCCGGCTGGAAGGCCGGCTGGACAGGGCTTGACGCCGGCTGGAAGGCCGGCTGGACAGGGCTTGACGCCGGCTGGAAGGCCGGCTGGACAGGGCTTGACGCCGGCTGGAAGGCCGGCTGGACAGGGCTTGACGCCGGCTGGAAGGCCGGCTGGCATCTACGTGAGTCTGACGGCTGACGCCGTGCTGGAAGCGGCTCGACAGGCTGACGGTGGAGCCTCAATGGCTTGACGCGGCTGGAGGCCGCTGAATCTTTGATCACGGACTGGACGCCGGCTGGATCACCGGACTGGACGCCGGCTGGATCACCGGACTGGACGCCGGCTGGATCACGGACTGGACGCCGGCTGGATCACCGGACGGACCGGCTGGACCCGGACCGGAGGCCGGCTGGATCACCGGACTGGACGCCGGCTGGATCACCGGACTGGAGCCGGCTGGATCACCGGACTGGACGCCGGCTGGATCACGGACTGGACGCCGGCTGGATCACCGGACGGACCGGCTGGACACCGGACGGCTGGATCAGCCGGCTGGACTGGAACACCGGTGACCGGCTGGATCGACCGGCTGGACCACCGGACTGGACGCCGGCTGGATCACCGGACTGGACGCCGGCTGCGATGGACCTCGACCACCGGACTGACACAGCTGACATGCTGACACGCTGGACATCGACAGCCGGCTACCGGACCGGGTGGCGCTCTCCGCTGGCCTCTCCCTCCTTCTCCGCACCATCGGATCCATAGCCGACCTTGGCGAATCCGTGGGGACCGGAGGGAGTTCCGCAGCGGAGGAGTCAGCCGATGTCATCCCCGGATCCCCCCTCCCCGCCCGCTACCGGCGCCACCAGAGTGAACGGGGACCGTGGAGCTCAAGCCGGAGGGTACTGAGTCCCCCGGGTAGCGGCAGCCAGGTCGAGGCCCTCCGGCGTGATCGACCGCGAGGTGGAAGTCCCACGTGGAACCCCACCCCCGGGATCGTCCCGGTTGGCCACGAACCTGACCATTGCCGCGAACCCTAGGGGACCCAGCAGCCTCTTCTCAGACGGGGTGAGGCGCTGAGTGAGGCAGCAGTTGAAGATCGTCTTCAACTCTGCCTCGTTGAACTCAGTCGCCTCAGCCACCGCCGAGAATGCCCCGGCGAACTCCCGGTTCCCTAGTTCCCCTGGCGGAAACCTAGCAGCAAGCGGGCTAGGGCGGACCGTGAGGACGACGCCGTGCCGTCCATCTTGCTGCCCGCTGGGTTCTGATTGGGTCGGTCATTCTATCATGAACTACTAGGGGAAGAGAACCCAATTGCAGGCAGCGGGGATTAAGGGGTTAACAAAACAAGATTTATTAAATAATAAAACACAAAACAAGAACCCACGAGGGGGTATAACAGATAAACAGGATAACAGAATAAACGGGACGAAGACTAACTGACACTAAACTGAAAATAAACCACACATGACAAACTAAACTGGACACTTACTAGACTCACGAAACAGCAACAACAGGAACAGGAACAGGAACAGGAACAGGAACATGAACATGAACATGAACATGAACATGAACAGGCAAAACAGCAAGCACAGGATTCAACAAGAACAGGGGTACACTGGACGATCACAAGACGCACTGAATACATACAATGCACCAGCACAAGACAAAGAAACAAGAGGGTATTTAAAGGAAACACAAACGAGGGATAACGACATGGGGCAGGTGTGAGACATTAAACACTCAGGGAAGGATAACGAGGAAGAGAGGAATGGGGCCAATGACAAGACACTGGAGAGAACGTATATTAATGTCAAACGGACAATAATATGTTTCTCTCCACACATAACCAAAGACTTTGACATGACTCTGCTACAGGACCAAGAAAAACATGACTAAGGAAGCAGAGCCATGACACAATAGCCCTTGAGTGCTGAATTTAACAGTGTGCCAAATTGAGTGCACTGGGGATCTGGGCATTAAATTATGTCTGTCTTGGTTGGGAGAAAAAGGTAAAAAAACACTGTACAAAGAATAAAAATTACAGATATTTATTGCCATATTAATGTAAAATATAACTTTCAATAATAATGAATAGGCAGTAAATATACCTTTCATAACACAACCAGGCATGTGTCCCAGGTAATATTTAGAATTTTATTTTTCAAATTTTACAAACTTTCACAACACATAGCTCGTTCAATTTCTCAAATCAAACCAGTATCAAACTAAATGCAGTTATAAAATAAGATTTATTTTGAATGGAAGCTACTTGTTGACTGTGTTTTACACTCATATTTGTATTTAGTTTAGAACTGAATTATGGCCATTTTAGTTTATACTAAATCTTAATCAGCTTTTCTGTAGCTCAGTGGTTAGAGCATGGTGCTAGCAATGCCAAGGTCACGGGTTCGATCCCAGGGATTGCATGTACTCTGATACAAATGTATAGTATGCAATGTAAGTCGCTTTGGATAAAAGCATCTGCCAAATGCGTCAATGTAAATCATATACACAATAATATAAGGCAGAACACAACTATGATTCAATATTGCTAAAGGGGTTATTGAGACTGCTGTGGCTGTGGTAATGCAAAAATACTACAGGGTCCTGCATGTTTCCCTGGTGAATTCTGTTTGTGTAATTCCAGAACATTGTCATTAAAACTGTGTTGCTGCTCACCCACTGCATTCTCAGCCCCATGTGAGACCATTAGGGAAGTCATGATGGTGTGGAAGGACAAAAAGAAAAGATGAACAAACAGCTCCTATGATTTTCACCTTGGCCACTGGGGTAGAGCCCACAACAGCTTTAAGTAATGATGTTCACACTGCATCACGATCAACAAAACAAACATAATGACAACAGAGATTCATTAATGATCAATAAAATCTAGCAAATGGGGCTGAGTACACAAGATGTGTGCAACATCTCCAAGGTTTACAAAAAGCTTAAATTCATTAACATTAGTTAATGCAAAGACATACAGTAAAATAAAATAGCAAACAATAAATTAACAGCATTGTTATATTATTATTAATTTTAACAATGTTCATCTGTACATATACTAATACATGTTTTTCACAATTAAGGTGGCATAAATTATCATTAGTCGATGTATAATGAAGGACACACCTAAACAATGAACAAGAGTCAAACTATGACGCATTAACCTAGATTAGTTCTGTTCATTGTAAGTTACTGTAATAATACCTATGTTGGTATTTTTTAGGTAACTAATTAATCATAATATCATTCGGATGTTTTGTGAAAAGAAATAATGTAATATTAGATAAAAGGTTAAGCATTAACTATTTTAATCAGACTGGATGTCATATTTACTGTAATTTAACATAAATAAAAACAATCTTTCAAGGCATAGAGAAGCTGCTGTCTATTGCATGTGTTGTTCCAAATGTTAATTATATTTAAATGCTATATGTAAGTGTTTTCAATACAGTATATTGTGGTGTATCCGTTTACTAATGAAAAATCAACACCCAGGAACACTACGATGCAACATAATGGACAAACTGTCAAATCTACGTTGTTGTCCAATCAAAAAATGAGCTTTAAGGCTTATCAGAGCCAAGAAAACCATCTCAGACCCAAACCCAGATCAAGACTATACTCTCTTAGATCAAAACCAAGACCAGACCATCAAACACAGATCAAGATAGGACTTTCTAAGATCCAGACCAAGACCAACCTTCTAATGTAAGATCCAGAACCAAATCAAGACAACACCTCTAGGATTACATTTTTTTTTAAACCCAAATCCAGACCAAGACCAGACTTTCTAAGATCCAGATTCAGATCAAAGCACAAGCTTTAAGACCCAAAGCCAAATCTTTACCAGACCCAGCCCGAGACTAGACCTTCAAAGATACAGAACAAGACCACACGTTCTAAGATCCACACCAAGAGCAAGACTACACTTTCCAAGTTCCAGACCGAGATTATCTTTTAAGACCCAAATCCAGACCAAGACCAGACCTTCTAAAACCCATCAAAGCACAACTTTTAACACCCAAAGCCAAATCTTTACCAGACCCAGTCCGAGACTAGACATTCAAAGATACAAACCAGGACCAAGACCATACCATCTAAGACCCAAACCAAGAGCAAGACTACACTTTCTAAATTGCAGACCCAGATCAAAACCACACAATTTAAGACGTAAATCTAGACCTTTTGAAATCCAGATCAAGACCTTACCTTCTAAGATCCAAACCCAGACTATGATCAGACTTCTAGGATGCAGTCCAGATCAGTGTTAATTTCGTTAACGAAAACTATGACGAAAAGTATTCGTTAACGACATGTTTTCACTGACGAAAACGAGACGATAACTAAATAAAAATGAATGCATTATAACGAAAACTGTAATAAAAATATACTGACATTTTCGTCAACTAATAAAAACGAGACGAAAATATTCTTGTCCCACCTGGCGGACATCAGTTTGCGCGCATGTGCTCATCTCATATAAACGGCAGAGAGAAGTCTCTGGGAGAAGGGGAAGCACACACATGTATGCTGTGTCTCCACGCGGGTTACAAAGCGTCTTATTTTCTTCACGATCGCCGGTAAAACGCCGCAAACTTGAAGTGCGACTGCAGGCGAGTCACCCCGAAACACATTACGAAGGCAAGCTCAAAGGTTTTATATGCCAATGTTAACTTAACACGAGCTGCTGCATAACGTGAAATGCAACATAGAGTCAGCCAAAAGAAACCAGCGCTGTCCTCTACTGATTATAGAAGTGATGAAGTGAGTCAAACTGTACATTCCAACCAAATATGTAACATGTTTGCATGACTAAAGAAATGTAATACAATTTATATAATATGTCTTTTTGAAAGCTATTCTCATTCATTGCTGTCTCAAGCAAAGACAGTGCGCTCTTTCTTCAAATAGGCATGCCATGAGCCAATAGCCTTTGAGTGTGAGCCCTGTCAGAGCGTTTCATTGGTTGAATGAACTGAATGAACACGCCCTACTTAACGAGTCAATTGAGTCAAATGGAATTGAACGAACTGGAACATGTCGTTCATGGTCTAATACTCTGCGTTCCAACAATGCATATCTAGTTACTGGAATTTTCTGAAAAATAAAGGTAATGACCTGGTTTAATTTCATTCTAAGGTGAAGTAAATTATGTCAAAACAGTTGAATCTTTGTATGGAACATTTAATTACACCAAGTAAATGATTTAAACCATTTAGATTTTAGTAGACTAAATATAATGTATATTTATTCGACTAAAATGTTTTTCATATTTCGTCGACTAAAACTAGACTAAAACTAAAATGATGGGGTTGACTAAAATGTGACTAAAACTAAATTGCATTTTCGTCAAAAGACTATGACTAAAACTAAATCAAAATTTGCTGTCAAAATTAACACTGGTCCAGATCACGACCACACTCAACACGGAATCCCAGACCAAGACTAGACCTTCTAAGACACAGACCCCTAAGACATAGACTAAACTTACAAGTCTGAGGACCAAGACTAACACAACAAGTTCAAAACTCCAAATCTGAGGTTTATGCTGAGCTATACAATATATCCACTAATACCTCTAATATTAAATTCAGAATGAATTTCAGTCCAGCATTTCTCATTTTAACACTGTGTTAACCTTTCCACATTGATTGCTCTGATTTATGTTTCCCATTTCCTCTCTACACCATCTGCTGAAAAATGTTTTCAGATTGGCGTAGCTTTTTTCTTAGTTTTAATTCATTTGTTTCCGTCCTTCTATCTCTGTCCCTGACATTGTGTCTAATACTGACTGCAGAACACTAGCTATTAGTAAGCACTTCATTCAGGCATAAAATTATACCCGTGGGCCCTATAAACTGAGAGCTTGTGAAAGATCACATCTACGTATGAGTATGAGTATGAGTATGTGTTTGTTTGTGTGTCAAGGGTCCCGGTGCACCTTTAACCTCCTTGGACTGCCATTAAATTCAAAATCACTGAAGATTACCCTCAACTGAATAATCATATTAAATGTGAAATCACGAATGAAGCCGGTACTATGTACTATGACTATTTTCAGATCAATTTTGAAGAATGAAAGACGAAACAATGGAATGATGGATGTATAGACTACATATTTAAAAAATGTCCTATTCCTCAACATGCTTTGTCTTTGAATTGTAAGCAAGGTTTTGCAACAAGAAAATGGTTAAAGTTGAAGTATGGCAGGCAAAAGATAAAAGTGAGGAAGAGATGAACATGGAGTGCAGTGCAAGAAACAGCTTGTCTTAACAGACACTCCCGGATCTCTGAGAGCGAGGCGAGATTTGAGTGAGGGTCTCTTGGGAGAGAGAGAGTTACTCGGAAGCTTGACATTTACAAGTGTTACACACCGTCCTCTCTCATCAGATCCAACCTGCCATTTTTCCTACCTCACTGCACTGTGAATGGAGCAAAAGAAGGCATCGGCCGGACACACCTCAGACCCAGGGGCCTGTGTCGCAGAGCTGGCCCTCCCCCTTTGGGGCCTTTGGAGGAAGTAAACTACAGGTTTGAAACCCTAGAAGTTGACATAACTGCATCCGCAGTGAAGCCCGTACAAAGAAAATGTCAATCCGCTACATGCTTGCCAGTGGCTGGCATGCTTTCTCAATTGAAATTGGCCTGGTGCTCATGTGAAGCAATACCAACTTTGAGTGGCTAGTCTTTCAGTGGATGGGGCGGAAATTCAAAGCGACATGCTGGAATTCATAGGAGATGGTTTTATTCATTTGCCGGGCTGTTTATGCATTAGCATTTGCTGTAGTTGAAATGAAATGCTGTGTTTGTGCATACACAGGTAGTGTGGGCGGGTAAATGGTGCAAAATGTCTTGAGAAACAATTAGATGTGCATTTGCAGGAAGCAGCGTTCATCTTTACTCGCTGTATGTTAGACAGAGATGTAACAGCTCTTGCTCTCTGTCACTTTCACAGGAAGAAGAAATCCTACAATACTTGCTCTCTTTGCCAAAGTGAACGACTCACCAAAAAGCTCAGATCTCAGCAATAATGGTTTTATTTAAGTGAAGGACATTTCAGTGTTTTAAATGACAAGCTTTTTAGCTGAACACGATTTTAAACACAAAGGTGTATAGGGATGTTAGTAAAGGCTGTAAAGCAAAGTCCGTTTTAGGAAAATGCATATATTTTCTATGCAATGAAATCTGCACTTTTATTTTTTTCTGTTACCCTCTCCTTTTTTCTGATCTGCATGTACACAGTCTTTTTGTATGCACATCATGTTATAATACATTTATGTTCTCGCCTCCCATTTTGCCAATAGGCATCGCTGAATAATTGATAGCTAGAACCAAGTGGTGGGTTTGTGGCTTGTATGAACCATCTTTTATTTCCAGCTTCATGCCAGAATATTCATCTGCATTTCCCGTGGAATAAGACAGATGTTAACACCCAACAACACCCCCTCCAGCCAATAAATTATGACTTTATTATATGCGTCTTACAAAATGTGTGGTCTTTGTATCATTTTTAGCTTCCACAGCAATGTATTTTAGAGTCAGATGAGCCTCTTATATACTAAAACGGCTATCACAGAGATATACAGATGGGTACACAGTACAGAGAGAAAGAAAGAGAATAATAAAAAGAGAGGAAGAATAGAACCAGCATGGATATCAAAGTACTATTTTACATTAGATGAGATGTGACCTTTTCAAAATAGCATTACCTTAAATTTACCCTATATTGCTTGCGTATTCACTTTCTTTCTATTTTACAAATACAGACGTACATTATACAGAAAAAAACAATACTGAGAACCATGACATATTTAACATAGATCAAACCACACACATACTACTCTATTACATTATCAGCATAACATTACCCTTTAAAGACTACGTGAAATAGACATGCTCTTTATTTACTATGAATGTGTTTCCTATTAAAACTGAAAGTTTAGGTGGCAAATTTTGTGAGATCTTTAATTTTCATATTACACCCCTTGATATTTAGAAGGATATCAGGACAAAATGTTTCACATTCAATATTTTAGAAAACAGAAAATAGTCTATAATGAACAACATATGGCTTCACTGCCAGATTGACACACTTAATAATCACTTAATTCAAAACGGTCTATGCTGTGACTCGCCCACCAAGCTGTCATCAGCTGACCAGTTCAGGAAAATCTCAGACAAATATGATATTTATTTCAGAGAGAAATATAGCAGTATTCATCAAAACTCAATGAAAAATGTTGACCTCAACCCGCCAAGCAAGAGCAGACCACAACAAATCAACAACTCAACTCATTCTGGTATCGCTACACACTGCATGTGGAGGAAGTCTTAATAAAATATGACATGAATATGTTTGGGTTGTCGATGAATATGTGGCTACTACAGTTGATTTAAAACAGTACATAGCCAATTGACATCACATGCCAACCTTTCTCTGACAGCAGGTTGGCCTCATTACTGCACAGCGGGTTTCACGACTGCCATTATGTAAAGAGGAAACAGACTTTGGTTTTGAAAGCTGTAAAGGTTTGATGGGGGGTTTAGTGCCCTGATTGGGGTCAAGTGTCAAAACTGATTCCATCAGGTGGAGTTGCAGTTTTGAGATGACAAAATGATATGCAAGTAAACTTTAAACTAGCCACCCTTTGCCTAGAATTTGCAAAAAAAATTACTCTTGATTTTCTAGTTTCTAGTTTATGGAGGTCAGTGCAGTACTGAAGATGTTTCCATCTGTTCTGGGCTCATATTGGCTGCTCAGGTTAGTTTTGTCCTCTCATCATTACTTTTATAACACACACTCACTAGCCCCACAGGCATTGGCCTGGTGCGTGATGGTTGGTGGTTCCAACGGAGCAGACTGATGCCGTATTTATTATTGATGGACCCTCTCTTACGCAGACAGTAATCGAAATTAATGTATTCATATCTATATCAAAGTTTGTGCTACTTTATTTTACAGAGTATTCTCATGCCGCAAGGCTTCAGTGACTCCTTTGTCCCTGAAAGCCCCGATGAGAATTATCTGGAGTTCAGATCTTTGCTGATTAATTTATGTATTGTTGCTCTTCAGTAGAGAATCGTGGAGACATTTGGGCAGGGTTGAGAAAAGGTTACTAATGTGATGTGACAGTTTGGCAACAGAAGAGAACGAAGAGAGAGCATGTGAGAAACCAGGAGAGTTTTCTCAAAGGTCAGGTCAAAGGTTAAGCCGATCTCTCTGCCACAAACTCCATCATTTTTTGACACTTCACAATCATTTCCTTCTCAGTTATATTCCGCCTGCTCGGTTTCACTCTGAATCTTCCTTTCAATTTAGTTTCATCTGAAACTTTAAAAATCAAAAGATCAAGGCTGCAGTAATAGTTACTTTCAGTCAGCTTGAAAACGTCCTCCTTTGACATCAGATAAAAATCTAGGGTGTTTTGACACAAATGATTAGAGCTATACTTTGTGAAGTTGGCCACACCAGGCAGATGCAAACATGGACAGGTTGTTTGACATGCTATCACCCTCACACAACCCAGAAACATACAGCCCAGAAAAAATTGAACATTGGTTCACTTGCAGCGAGGATAAAAATAGTACAGTGTATCGAACCACAAACCGTTTGCATTTTGCAAAATGAATTACTGGCTGTGAAGAGCAAGAAAGAGTTGAAATTCAAATGACACTTAGAACCCTGTTGACAAAAAAACAGCATATGCTGGTTGGGTATGTTTTGAAGAATAGCAGCTGGTTTGTGCTGGTTTAAGCTGGTGATGTGCTGGTCCTAAGCAACTAGCTCCAGCTCAGGATCAGCTCATAACCAGCTTAAACCAGCTCATTACCAATTTAAGACCATATTAAACCACCTCAAACCAACTACCATGCTTTAAAACATACTGTACCTAACCAGCATATGCAGTTTTCTTTCATCTCGGAAAACAAACGCTTAAATTGTTAAAATTAGTATGTTGAGTTTTACTCAAAAAAAATGGTTCTTATCTAAATATAAAACAGGATCTCACAAACAATTTTGTCAATATCATATGAATTAGTATCACGTGAATTGTATGAAAAACACAAATCAAGCATGAACGTCAACTCCTAAACACAACCATCACTGGGGAGGGAGCAGATTATAAAAAAAACTCACAAAAGACATAATATTAATTCTTACAAAATAGTCAACAATTTGCTAAATGGTAACATTATTGCACTTTAATGTTTAATTTCAAGGATATTTTGTTTACTTTTGTACAAAACACAATTTTGGTCCTGTAGAAATGGGGATCCAGAAGCAAAATCAGTAGAGAACTGCTGCTCTAGGGAGCATGAGAAGGATGAGAACTACATTTAGTCTGTATGGAGACCAAACCACTCTGTTACTTAGCAACTTGTCGAAAAGCATGAGTCATGTCTGTCTCTCCAAGAAAAACAGCTGACCAACCAAATGTCAGGTCACTGATTACCTCAGCATTTCTCAAACACATGGGCAAAATCACAAAAAGCTAGACCTCTGTCCTAAATTTAAACGAAATATGTCTGGACTGTTAAAACTGTGTGTTTCATATTGCAGGCAAACTTTCTGGATATACTATCTGATATGTTATTGACTTTTATTTTGTCATGTGACCAACAGTATGTCCACCTATGGTATAACAACTTGGATAGTAATTTATTCAGGTGTTATTACTTAGCACCTAAATTTGGAAAGAGCAGTCCGACTTACAGTTTTTCAGTATTTTAAATAAAATAACTTTATCAGCTCCTCTGGTCCCATAGCCTCATTGGACAGAATAGTGCCCAGTCAATGCATTCTGATAAAGCCCAGCAGAAGATCATCCACGTATTTCTTGCATACAGCTTTTTGCATACTGATGTTTTGGTCATACTTATTTTGCATACTATACGTATAGTATGGAAGCAGGTAATTTCAAGTGCAGGGTAGGGAAATGTTCCTCTTTCTACATTCAGACATTTCATTTGGACGAAACCAGTTAACTGCTTTAAAAAGTGGTTAAAAGCTTAGTCATCTATCTTACAACGGCGTATTGCCGCAGGGCAACTAATTCATCCTGAATGTAGCATTGAGTGACTATTGGCCACTTTTGCCTAATTACAGAGAAAAACATTCCAAGGGTTTGTTCCTTGGCAGATAATTCATGAGATCTAAATTATTAATCTCCACTAGTCCCTATGAGAATGCCAAACTCTCCTGTGCTACAAATCTGTTGCTGTGAATAAACCACCTCCAACCATCTGTCCAATATCTCTTAATCCCTCCGCACACACACACATAAACACCTTGCGCCGTTGCCTTCCGGGCCGGTCAGTATAGACCTTGTGCTTCTGTCCCTGCGTGAGGGTAACTTCAATGAGATACAGCTGTTCTGTTCACTTCTAAATGCAAAGACTGTCTGCACACACAGTATGAAGGATGGATCACACCTTGTGACCCGCAGTAGGACCCAACTACATACTTTCAACAACAGTTTCCAACCACACACTTTCTCGTTTCAAAGAAGTTAGCAATTTCATCCTTCACCTTCTATCTCTGTTTTGAATCTTGCTCGCTCTCAATCCCTCTCATTTCAAAACATACTAGAGCTGTACTCAGCTAGAGGCGCAGAGAGAGAGAGAGATACATAGAAGACTTCATACATAATGCATCCATGTCCAGCCCAGCAATCACTGTTGCTACCTGCGGGGATATATGAAGCACTCAACTAAAATGGATTTCTTTTTTTAAGTGAGGAGGACAGACATAAATAAGCATTTCAGATTATAGTAAATGCTGATCTTACAAACAGATTCAGCGGAGGCTATTTGGGCAATGTAGCGGATGCATTTGGGAGAAAAGATTGACACTCTTCTTTGTACTCATGTACTTTGTACTTTGTATTGCGAACCAGCAATAAAAACTAAATGCATTGTGGCTGTTCAAATCTGATTTGTCGTATGTGGTGGGGGTTGGATGAAGGGAGCTATGATGAATTTGTGACCATGCAGTGTGGGGCTTTGAAATAAAAAAGAATCAAAACAAGCAATGTAGCGGCTTGCTAGCTCCATCTGAAGTAGAAATTAGCATATGCTGACTAAACACTAGCCTGAATTTTAGAACCAAACTGAGTGCAACAGGTTGAATGCTTGGTATAATTATTATTAACATATAGATTTTTGTTGTTGGGATAAAAGCATTTTCAAAGCTCAAACCACCAAATTAAAAGTTTGATTTCCAAGAAACACACACTTCCACGTGTAGTCTATGAAATCACTGCAAGTTAATTTGTGTAAAAGCATCTGCCAAAGTTAGTATAGTAAATCATGTGTTAAATGGAAGTTATGATATTCGAATAAGAACTATACTCTAATGAATATGGCCTACTCATCCAATAGTACTGAAAAATACAATTAATAAATTACTATATACACATAGGAATAATACATTGTATTTACTATATTGTTAGCTTATAAAATTGTCTTTATTTTTTAAAATACAAATAACATGTTTGCTCACCAAGCTATCTACATCTAAGCTGACAGTAATGTCTAGTAGCCGTTGGCTATTTTTTTACATTTTGACCTCTTCCTCTCAGTCCTGCATGACTCAGACATCATTCTAAACTTTGCTCTCCTGCCGCTCGGGTTATAGAAATGATGAGCAGACCCTTAATAATTCTCTCAAAGTTGAAGAAAATGCATTTTATACTGGAAAACTGAAGGAAAATGCATGCATGAATTGTATAAATAATAAAGCTCAATACTGAGACATGTTTCATTCAATACTTGTAAACAGAATGTGGGGACTTACAGCCATGAAGAGATCCATCGGTAAAACAGGACAATTCAGAAAACAAACTAGTGGACCAAGCATGACCGTTTCATTTTCATCATCAAAAAAACTTACAAGTAAGGCTAGTCAACCATTATGGTATGTCTATAGCAGTGGTCTTGGTTGGATTTTAATGTATGTTTTAATGCTGGCAGGGACATTTCAAAATCAATCAAAACTGCACCGTGTTTTTGCCTACACAGGGAAATTGCATGTCACAGTCGAGCGGTTGTTCTTTAGAAAGATCTTTTATATTATTATTTGTCCACTATATTGTATACTGCAATACACTACTCGACACACTACAGTATTTTATTTAAAAGAACAAATCCAGATACCTGTACAGTCTTTTAAACTGTGTAAAAATAAATGTTTTAAATGAACTGTATGTTTAAATGCAATCCGAGTTCAGAAAATACTTCATTTTCTTTTGAACATAATAAGTAAACAGTCAAAACTTACTGTAACGGCAACACAGTCTGTCAAGACACTGGTTGTTAAAAGACAGACTAGTGAACGCTCAAAAGTTTACTCGTCCATTTTTTAATACTCACTACTTCAGTAATCCTAAATAAATGGAGCCAATGAAACACCATGCTTCTGATTATACTAATATCAAATGCAATTGCATTTTTTTACTAATGTCTAATGCAGATGCTATTTTAATATGTTTATTTTAAAAGTTGTCAGTTGTGAAAGATTTGAACTCATGATATCACACCCCAAAAGACTGAAAGAAATGTTGCAGTTGTTTCAGAAAAGTCATGTATCACAATTTCTTATCTTCATTCAAGTAGACCTTTTGTCATTCGTAAAATAAAATGTTCTACATTACCTGTACATTAAATCCTGCAAAGTAACTAATGAACTTTGTTGAGACTTCTGACACCCGTTACAAACAGCCCATCCTTTCATCTTTTACATGCCTGCTACCATGATGTCCCCTGACACAGACATACTTATGCACACTCTCAATCTATCAATTACCCACTGGAGCAGGGCTGGAAAAATAGGTACCATCTATAACCCTGTCCTGAAGTGTCACTTCCTGTTTATCAGGAGTGACAGGAAATGGAGCTAAACTCAGGTTCTGTGAACTGTGAAGCGGAGAGGCTCAAATAATATGACACATTCTATAAATAATACACAAAAAATATTGTTGGTGTTACTTGCTGTTTAATTGTGGAAAAAATAATCAAAAGGAAACAAACTCTTTCCTGAAATGCCCACCATATGGAGGACAGGGGGAAGGTTTTCTAAACAGAAGCTTTTCCATATTTTAAGAGATTTATACATATGCAAATCCATCTGTGCAGGTCATTGCAAAGTGTGTCTCTGCTGGGATAGATCAGAGGTTGTCAGGGGAAACGAGTTGACGCCTTTACCTGGCAGTACAGAGCTGATCCCGAACAGGTGCTGCTGTATATTTATGATCACTTCCCTTAGAACTTAGAAGGTTATACAGGAGCACTGGGAATACTATGACTCCCACAAAGCCTCTGTCAGCACACACATTTGTTTTTTTTTCGATCATGTTGAAGACCTTCATTGTCTGCTTTTGCTTTTAGACTATGTTAATGATATTATCTATCCTCTGGATAGCCTATACCCCTAAACAGACCCAGATAAATACACAGGCAAATTTTAGAGAGAAGTAGATCACGGGTAACTTGCATGACGTCCTTTTGGAAGGTTCATGCTTATCTATGTTCGTGAAGTCTTTATTTTATTTGGGTAACACTTTATTTCGGTAGTCCACATTTGATATAGTTAGTTGACATGTAGTTGCAAAGTTTCTTATAGTCAGTATGATGTCCAAAGTGCACCTTTCTATTTCTCATCAAAACAAATGGGAAATGTATTTTCCTCAAAAATGGGAAAAATGTGTATTCTTATTCAACAGTACACAAATGCATAGAAATTCATATATACATATATTTTATACAACATGTGAAATCATTACCAATTTTCTTTCACTTGAAGAACTCTACATTAATTCTATGTTTTTCACATGTGACACCATGTCACCACATGTTTCACATGTAATCCTTCATGAGATTCACACAAACATGTTGCAAAACCACATGTGTTTTTGCACATGTCAAATTCATGTGGCTTTTCTGTAAAGGTTTTTGAATTCCCACTGGTAACTATGACATGACATTTGGTGTATAAATGTGCGCATGTGATCCTATGGTCAATCCAACAACCTAACATGATCTGACAGCAGCAAACCTTCAGAATACAGAACTATCGTACACAATTGCACATTTACATCATTAAAGGCCCAATGTGTTTTTTTTTTGAGGATCTATTGACAGAAATGCAATATAATATGCATAACTATGTCTTCAGAGGTGCAAAGACCTTACATAATCAAGCGTTACGGCCGAAACGCGTATTTTTTTCGGTGCACATGTTAACAGATGAGAGCATTCATACCGCACGCGCAAGCAGCGTGTGCTCGCGGAGCAGTACGAATGCTCTCATCTGTTAACATGTGCACCGAAAAAAATACGCGCTGCTCACGAATGCAGTATGTTTCGGCCGTTATATTTTTATTACCTAATGCTGGGGCCAGACCAAAAGATTTTTTTTAATCTTATAAGAGTTTTAAATGGTGAGGAGAAGACCACAAACACGAGGAGAAAAAATCCTAGATTTATTCATTTTACTCCTATAATGTGTGGTGCGCGGTGCGCGCCACGATGTGACAAAGAAAGCACACCACACACCAACAGATTTTCAAACAGAGTCCTGACTGTGAACACAGGAAATCTCACAAATTCTCTCGAGATTTCAGAATAAGTTATTCATTATTTCGCTGTAAGCTTCGTTTATTATCTGTTCAATATAAACAAATGTGTATATTTAATATTCGCGATCAGGGCAGCTCCGATGTTCTTCCGATCAGGCTCATTCACTCTTAACACACATCAAACCACAGGGAAATCTGATAAGATAATCTTTAGAGCTGTTTAAGATCATCGGAACTTTACCTAGGAGCGTCGGAAGGCGAGAAATCGGCCCGATTATCTTTTGGTGTGGCCCCAGTATTAGAATGAGCTATTTCTATCTACATACACCGCAGGTCCCCTTGCATGGAATTTGCCATGTTGTTTCTACAGTAGCCCGAAACTGACAAACAGAGCGTGTTTCGTGAATAAGTTATCTACTCCATAAAGAAGCGAAAATGTGCCAACATCTTAGGTCTGTGTGCCACCATAGTGCTTTAAAAGGAAGGGTGAGGTGTGGGTTGAGCCATTGGTTGCCATTCGCAACCTCACAGCTAGATGCCGCTAAATTTTACACTGGACCTTTAAGTCACAGATACAGAGACAAACACACACAGACATATCGAAAAATGCATATAAACCATCAACCTCAGCATTTTATTCTAAACACGCAAACACAAGTTTTGATTATCGCAGACAAAAATTGGAATAAATATCTGATACAGCAATTTTTCTTGAACATCTCAAAAACACACATACTAAAACAAATGCGCTGTCAACGCAAACTTCCTATTGGTACATTTTGCCATTTCAGTATCTCGGAAGTGAAAGCTAATCTCTAGGTAGCTTGTAGTTACACACACACACACACCAACACTTTTCAATGCTAAAACCCTCTTATTGGCTTCTCTCGTGTTTGAGTGTCAACTCCACTTAGCCTGACATACGCAAAGAGATAAAAGGAAAAAGGAATTGCTTTTCCCTGCCACACTTTTCAAATGAAAAGCGTGGAACAGGCATTTTGTGGAGACGGCAATATGAAAAGAAGAAGAGACGCCGGTATATAGATCCTACTTCAATTGGTTTTGAGTGAAATCTCTGGCAGTGATTTGGGAGAACATGAAGTTTGATAGGATAAGTTTTATTAGCTCATATTGGTGTGCACTGCAGCGTCACCGAATCGCCGGTGGGGAAATCGTGTGTTTGTGTGTTAGAGAGAGAGTGGAAGTGACAGAAAGAGACACTAAAGAAGCCTTAAAAATGACTAGGTAGAGGCAGAATCGCGTTTGCGGTGGCAGTGCAGCATCGCGGAGATGGGTTGGGGTGTTGCGGGGGGTAATAAATGAGTTACCTGAGGTAATAGAGAACTGAAGAATGAGGTTGATGTGCTCTATGACTCCTCTGACAGAACAATCTCATCAACCTCTGCACCGCTGACAGCCGCGGGCCCTGAGGGCAGCTTACCTACATGTACAGACCTAAGAAAGACAGTATTTGGAAAAATAAAGTGCCAGCGCTAAAGGCACTAGACATTTCTGCGGGCCAATATTGTTAGGTCTTTGATATAAGTTTCATAGTACAAAAAACACTTCCTGTTATATTTTGGGCTTTGTGCTACAATGTACGTTTGAGAGTCGGTTGTCTTCTCTACAATCGCTGTGCCTCTTGTCTGTTTTTACACCTGCCGGTAAAATTGACAGAACACTCATGCTCTGCCTACACAAGCAGCATTTTTAGCTATCATAGGAACTCTTTCAAAGCAAAAGCCATTTCTAAATGTTGGATAACTTAATTATTACTATAAGGCTGCATCTGATTTACATCTCACGTAGAAGGCAATGTAAGAATGCACTGCAATGAGCTCAGTGATAAATGAAATATAAGAATGTGGACAAGCTGAGATAGATAGGGATAATAAATATCATTTACTTACTGCTGAGAAGCATTGACTATTTTTTAATAAATAAAACGTGCTTAATGTGCAGAGTGCTGTTTATGGGACATACAGCATTCATTTTCTGCCTAATACATATTGCTTTATGGGCTCCCTTTCCATTTAGGATGCTGCCATAAAAGACAGCGGCCTGTGTACTGTAGACAGCGAGGCAGCTCACTGAGTTTTGGAATGGAGCCTGTGCATGCGTAGTATCAGAATCGAGCCTGCAGCTACCTGATAAACAAAGCAAACAGTTCTGGACCAGCTTAATGGAGAGTCAACACGCAACACACACATACAAACACAGACTCTGGATTAGACCTGTCAGATAAAGAAGAAACAATCTGTAGCTGACTAAAGCTTCCATGTTGGTCTAAAGCTAATAGGCACACGCTCTTGCTGATACAAATAGGATTTAAGGGATTGTGGGACAAAAGTCTGAGTTTATATTGGAATGCATATTTGTGATGAGCAAAACACTTTCTAACAAAGCTGAGGTCTTGAGAACCCTTAAAGTGTCTTAAAAGTGTGTTTTATTTACTGTTAGTTACTAGGTTACCAGTACCACCATCATCCACTCCAATAACTAGATGGAAACATACCTATTTTTCTTTTCTTTTTTGCCAACTTTTAAAGATTCGATGCAAACACAGCCATTGGCCAATCTTGCTTTGTCTAGTCTGGCAATGGTTCTAATTCTGTTCTGGGTCTTGACTCCAACTATGTTTTCTTAATACTTGCACTTAAAAAAGTGACACACCTGAACACACTCCTAAAGGCTGAACAAAGGTTAAAAGGAAAGTCATATCATTTAGGATTTAAACACATTCGGGACACACTGGAGTTGTTCTATTTTCACCTTGTGTGCTCTTTCCCCTCACACAGGCTCATTATATATGACTCCTTATAATCTAGATATATTAATCTGTCTAACTCAATCATCAATAAAAGCTCTTTCTTTCTATTACCCCAGGCAACACACACACACAACAGCAAAGGAACCATTTTCTGGCATCATTGTGCATTAGTCCATCTCTATGCTGCGGAATCCCACAAATCAATATGCAATTAACAATTTGTATATGGGGGAAGTCATGCTTGGCCTGCGGTAGCCTTCCTCCATAAAAATGATCTGCTTAAACACTGTGCCGTATTATCTATTGATATTTCTAATTTCCTTAATTATGTTGCAATAGGATCAGGCAGCGTAGGTATCGTTCAAATCGTGGTTGGATATCAAGATTAGAACTGCGTGTTGGCAGTATTTGTACATGGATGTTACTCCCAGCTTTACACCCTTCAGTAAAGGACACTCTTGTAAAGCGACTCTCCTTCGCTTTCTCTCTCTCTCTCTCTCTCTCTCTCTCTCTCTCTCTCTCTCTCT
>NC_079904.1:17275018-17306079 GCF_024868665.1 Triplophysa rosa
AATTGTCTCTCTCTTCTCTCTCATATCAGTCTCTCTCTCTCTCTCTCTCTCTCTCTCTCTCTCTCTGCATCTACTCTCTCTAATTAGTTACAGAGATCCCCCTACTCTCATAATTAACATTCTCCTCCACTGAGGAGGTCCTGACCATGGGCTCTTCAGTACCAAAGTGTTTGGCCTATTCAACAGCACTGCCGCTCTGCTAAAAGTATTAAAGGTCCTGCTGGAAGTCTCATTTCTTTTGGCTGGGAATAAGCAGATGTTTCACTTTAGGAGTATGATACAATAAAAAAATATTTAGGGGTGATCAGGACATGCTTAGGCCTAGGACTTCATACTCTAGTCTTGTAGAAGTATAGTTTAAAACTTGGGTGCCCAATTAAATTTTAGAACTAGTTCAAATCACCCATATGGACATGCCTCTGCACATTTGGAAATGTTTTGTGAATAAACTGGCCTTTGGCCCATGCTGAGATTTATATGACTCTGACTCAGCTTTGAAAATCATTTGGAACATAAATGAAGCGACTCCATCTGTGTCTAGGACAGAGATGAAAGAGAAGCAGCACCTTCAGAATGGGCACATCTGGACTCAGATAGGAGAAAAAAAATACATTCGAAATTCTCAAACACACTCACCTCCATTTTAGTTTGAGGGAGCCATTGCAACACTCTTTTAGCATTGAAAGTTGCTTTGCTAGATTCCCACTGATTTGCATTGGTTTCGTGTTTTTATACAATAGAAGTCAATGGGTACCACTGTTGGGTACCACCAATATTCTTTAAAATATGTTATTTTGTGTTCTGCAGGAGAAAGAAAGTCATGCAGGTGAGTAAATGATGACAGAATTTTCATTTTAATGCAGACATTAGAAGGCATCAGTCACCAGTCACCCTGCTGTAACAAAGAAGACTTCTTGATGTGAAAGAGATTGATCCCTCCATTTCACTCGTCACATTAACACAACGTTGACTAATTATCCGGACACAGACTCTACTGCTCCACTATGACCCCGTCATGACACATCTGTGCTTTCTGCTGTGACACAGTCCCACTGCTAAAATAACCTCAACACATGCTGTCAAAGATCTTCAACAACAGAACCATCGCTCATTTACTGAAACAAATCTGTGAGTTGACTTTGAGTTTTAAGTATTATTCATTTTCCTTCCATTATACAGCTATAATAAACATCACAATTACAGTATATTCAAATTTGTATAATACCATTAATTACTACAGTTGCAAAGTAATGCCGTGGCATATCGATCAATCCTCTATGCTGAATTCATTTTATAAGATTATTATGATTAAGCAACTTCACATGCAGCCAGTTGGGAATAACCGTAGAATTTTCCAAGAAATTCACACTCCACTCCTAAAGAATTCTGGGAACTCTTGTGTTTTAGCATCTCCTCCCCACATCATATTTCTGTCAACGTGCTCTTCCGCATCGGTAGCCTTGCCGTGTCACGTCATTGATTTAGTGAGACCGTTTACAGAGCACGGCAGTCAGCGTGAGGTCAGTGTCAGTTGCAGAATGGAGATGGGTGTAAATACGTCACCTTGGCGACCCGACAGACTCAGCCTCTGCCTGATAGGCTTAGAGGTGAAGCAATCCATTATTTGAAGCTGTCAATAATTCGCATGTGGGAATTGGGCAAGGGATGATAGCTTGAAGGGAAGGGGAGTTTGGGGCTGGTTTGATTTCCTCCAGGGCAAGGTTGTGAGGGCAGTTCACAATCCAAGCAAAGCACATGATCTTGATTTGAGATGACCAGTCAATGTGGATGCAAGGCTCTCAAGGAGTGGTCTGAATCATTACTTGGCAGGATGGTTAACAATCTGCTGCAGTCTCCAGCCTCTCCTGCCTTCCTCCTATACCACCTCTCTCTATTTCATCTCCCTACATACATTTTTTTCATAACAACTCTGCAGCTCTAAATTGTCTTTTAGATATTTTGCATTATTCCATTTTTTTCTATAAATTAATTCATGATTTTACTGCAATCAGTCAAATAAAATGAAATACCAACCTTTTTGGAAGAAAGATTTATAGGTTATAAAACCAGTCCAATGTCATCATTGTTAAGCTGTAAGAGGAGAAACTCAAGGACTAATTGTGCCTGCTTATTTCCAAGCCATGATGCATTTTTTTTTAACTAAAAAGATTAACTAAAAGAGTTTCTAAGTTAATAAGGCAAATGTGCCCAAAAAGATTTTGTTGAAGCCAATTTGGCACCAATCTTGAAGAATGTTTTTGAGTGAAATGTGGAGTATACTGTAAAATATTTAGCATATTGTCCTGGGATTGCACAGTATTGCTCCATCAATGCAATCCAGCCACCTGAGTTGACTGTTGAGTGTCATTTTTTTGTTTTTGCTAAAATGGCACAACTGTTTAGTAAAATCACCTATAAGGGTAGCTTGTATTATACCAATGAAAACGACCGCTCTGCAATTTGTCGCAGCCAGCACAGTTACATCTGGCGCAGGTACCCTTAGGGAACAATGGCGTTTTTCACTCGGCCGCTACAAGATGCACCTAGGATTACAGTCAACGACGTAAGTTAAATTATCCAAACACTACATCATACATCAACAATCAAAAAGGGGAAAGTCTTTAAGCTATTTGTTTCAAGCTACATGCACAAATATGAAAAACTAAACTAAGTAAACTTGTGTACTTATTTGAGGCTTGGTCACAGAAGCACTCAACAATGTTCAGCCGTAGTGTTGTCGGTTCAATGAAATTTGAAAGTTTTTGTAGGAAAAACATCGTTATCGCTTGGTGAAAACTTACCTCAGCGCTATGAGAGCGGAAGTGGGTTAGCTGGCTGAGATTTTAGCGGAAGTACGTCATCACCCTGCTTGCATATAGTCTATTGAGTAATGGTGGCTCCAAAAACATGTATATTTTAGTTCACTTAACTTGCTAATGTAGAATGAACTTAAATTGTTACTGTAAGTTGGTTCTGTGCTTAAATTGACTGCATTCATTTGATTGAGTAAACTTGCTTCCTCAATTTAATGGAGTCATTTTGTTTCTCCCAAAACTTGTTTCCTTAACTTTGTAAAGTTCAAAAGATTTAACTTAATTGCTAAATTCACTTGCGCTTATTTATGTTCTTAATGATATTATAGGAACAAAATTACAAGAATATCAAAGTATCATGACCACCACTGTCAAGCATTGAATGAACTTGATTCTCCACAGAAAAACATGCATGTGTGACACATATCTTCATTATTGTGGAAAAATATAATGTGTATTATTGTATAATGTGTCCATGTTTACCAAAACAAATGTAAATCACTTGACCAGAAATTTCAAAACTATTTTTACAGTAAAACAAGATCAATAATACTAAAATGAGTTAAAACCTCTACGACCTTTCTAAACAACAATTTAAACGTCCCATTAGTTGTCATTCTTTGAACAAACATAAATAATCAAAACATTCAGGCGCATGGGCTTATGGAAGTATTCCTTATTGCATTTTGAACTGTTAATTTTAGGTTCATTGCACTTATTATTTTTTTATTGATGGATTAATGGATTTTGTAGGTTAACAAGTACAAACAACATACAGTAACCTGGGCAACTGGTAAAAATGTTGGTGTACTGAAAAGAAGGTTAAATATTCCCAAACTCTTTTGTGCAAATCTGCACAGCAACAATTTTCTTAATGACATTGATTTATCCGACTCGCTTTTTCATACCTCAAATTGCAAAACCAATTGCCTCTCTGCCAAGAGGGGCTTGATGCTTCTGGAATAGGACTATTTGTCTTATTAGGGCTTGGCCATTGAACAACTCCTTTTAATAAAACCGGCACAGCTGCACAGAGAGGCACTGAACGAAATAAGAAATCTCTCAAGATAGGACAATACTTTTACATTTTGAGTCAACAGGATGCATTACTGAAAGAAACGCAGTGTGAGAAACATCGCCTGGTGATTGCTCTGTAAACATGTTGTAGCCTATGTATGACAGGCATGATTTGAAAAGAAGAGAGACTGAATATTGTTTGCTTGGCTTTCAAAACAAGAAGTCTGACAGCTCAGCATGATCTCCAAGCTTCCTCAGGCCTGAAGGCACATTCACTGAAACAGCTCTCATTAGCATCAAACATCAAGCCCTCACTGGTAGCAAGAAGTCTCCTCTTCAAACTCAAGAAACTAACAAAAAGGCTGAGAACAATTGTTCAAACACATTGTCTAGGAGACAAACTGTTAAAAAGCCCTAATGCCAAAACAATATTGAATGTCAATTTTTTCATATTTAAAGGTCTAGTGCATGCAATTTAGCGTTATCTAGTGGTGAGGTTGCGAACTGCACTACGGCGGCTGACAGGGCTAAGATGTCATCACATGTTCGCTTCTTTGCCGAAGAAGATAATTTATTTACGAAACGCTCTGTAGAGCAGTTTGTCCGTTTAGGGCTACTGTAGAAACATCATGGTGAATTCCTTGCAAGGGGACCCGTGGTGTATGTAGATAGAAATAGCTCATTCTAAGGTAATAAAAACAAAGCTTCATTATGTAAGGTCTTTATACACCTCAGAAGACATAGTTTAAGTTTATTTTAAGTTGCTTTTCTGTCAATAGATCAACATCATTTGTTTTTTTTCATTTAGAGCTGTGAACAAAAGATGATAAATCAGCTCAGGCAATTCTATGACAATAGATATTGCACGATTACCAGAATAGTTCTGAATACATGCTTTGTGCAAACAAAGCCGTAACAATAAAAGTCTAAGCCAATCACAAAGCTCGAAATGAGCTGGTGCATTTAAAACTCCACGCTGTTCAAATGCAAGCTTAAGAGTGGGAGTCCAAAAAATGAAATTATGTATAAAGTAGGTAAAGAAATTGGACCAAATTGAACAGACAATGAAACACAAGAGATTCTTCCCATCTTATTGGATGAACCAATGCCTGTGTGAATAGCATATGTGGTACATTTGCTGGAAAATATTTACATTTACTGCAGTTTAATTGGTTTCATGCGTGAAAATGACTACTTGGAGATGGAAATTACTTTTTTTTCTCTTGTTGTAAATATATGATTTATGTTTTAAGAGGCCTTGGAGTCCTTCAAGACGTATATAAGCCTGCTAACAATTAACCTAACGTACAGGTTGTTGTGTGAGAGGAAACCTTCCGTCCTCATGTTTATCTGTACAAGAAATACACTTGACTTTGAAGGTCCTTTGTAAACAGGCAGTGGGTAGGAATAGACTATTTTCTACCATCATTGCTTTAGATAAGTTATGGTTTTCCTTGCCGTTGTTCAAACTACTCTCACCCCAATCCATTAGAAAAGGGATAGAGATATAAATGCAATAATAGATGTTGAGCAAACAAAGTGACTCAATTGTCATGTTGTCCCTCTGAGTCTAGCATTGCTCTGTAATCCTTATAATCCTCTTTTATGAGTTTTGTATAAAGGAACTAGCGCCTTCACTCAGCATGAAATCATTACAGTACCGATTCCCCGTACCTTGTTATTTCTCTTCTTGATAGTTATGGGTCTCCGACTGCAAATGCTGAATCCAAAACAAGCTAATCTTCCAGCAGTCCCTCCCTCTCTCTGACTTCCCACCCAGCAGAGCACTTCATTTGGCTTGATATTCCACTGCGGCTTATCCAATGTCAACATCAGGGCAATAACCGCAGATGACATGGAGAAAACCTGCGGGTGGAGCATAAAGCCGGTGAACAAGTGTGTGTGCGCGTGTGTGTGCGTGTGTGCGCGTGTGTGCGTGTGTGTGTGTGTGTGTGTGTGCGTGTGTGCATGCATGTGTGTGTGAATAAAAAGCTGCACCATGCTCTCGCCAGCAGTAATGCCTTTAAGTAAATCATGCTCTCATTTGGCGGCGGAAGAGAGGTTGATGGGATTACAGGGAGACAGCAGTGGATTAACACAGTGAAAAGTCTGAAGTAGTTGAACACCTGGCTCTCGCATCTAAAAAAAAAAAACGGGAGACTTATTGCCACAGAGATGCTCGTAATCGAACTTGAAGATGTTTCGCTAAGTCTCTCTGTTGAGGATTTGTCTTCATTAGGCGAGTATTCTTCAGTTAAGTCAATGTAAGGAGTTGATAAGTGCTTGAAAATAGATGTACAGTATTGACTGAGAAAGAAAATTAAATAGCGGATTAGGTCTGTTGCTTGAGGCAGGGAAACCTATGACAGAACCAGGGCTGGACTGGGACGTTAATTTGGCCCTGGCATTTTTGACCAGCTTCGGCCCTTCGGTGGGGGTGCGAGTGGTATGGTGTGCTGCTGTCATTGCCTTTCCTGCATACATGTGCGATTCGCAATTGCGTTCACGTTCCCGTTCCTGCATACGCACCCGATTCACGCTTCTAATCCGTCCGTCTCTCTGGCCCATGCGTCCGTTTCGGCCCAAAAAGTACATCGGCCCACCAGGAAAATGCCCGATATGCCCGATGGCCAATCCAGCCCTGGACAGAACCTATATGGTAAATTCTGGAGTCACCAAACTACAGTAGCAAGATACTTTGTGTTTCCTAAATCATACAATTATACATTATTTTTAATCTAGTTTCATTGCTATCATCAACCAAAATGTTTCCAAGAAACCCTGGTAAAGAAATGTGTTCATTTGTGTGGTAAAATAATGCAAATGGTTAAAACATGTTTTTGGCACCATGTGTTCAATTGAGCTATATGAAGACTTATAATACTTTTTTCCATAGATCACAAAAGAAATTCCACAAAAGAAGCAGAATGATGGTACTGCTGACTTCAACTTAATGAGTGTGGAAGGGTACCAATGACTGTCAAGCTCCAAAAATGGTAATAAAGCAAAACATAAAAACGTTATTACAGCAGTCTACATGAATAATTAGGTATTTCAAGTCTTTAAGCCATAATAAAACCTTTATATGATGAACAGACTTTTTAAGTAATTATTGACCAAAAATCTTGAATGCTGTGGTCACAGTAAAAAGTAAAAAAATCCTTTCACTTTCTTTCTACTGCAGAACACAATAGAAGACATTTTGAAGAATGTTGGTAAACAAACAGCATTGGACCAGAGGTCGCGTTAACAGAAAAATCTCCGTCATTTACCAGTGACGGAAAAATCTAAAGGCCGTCCGTCATTTTGACGGATTACAATGAGGGCAGTTTGTAATTCCCCCTTTTGTCGAGTTGGTGGCATCCAATCATTTCCTTTCATCAGAAGGTGATCATAGTGACGTGTACGTTTCCCATTCATTACTGATAAACGCCTCGCCCATTTGGGAAAACCCACGCGCGATCAGCGTAGACTCGCGGTGCAGAGCCAGGGGCGTGTGTAAACAAGACAACTATGACGTGTTGTTATTTTTATAACAACACAGCGATCTCTAACGTTGTTTGTGGCGTTGTTTCTGGATCTGATTCTACAAAGCGTGCATCTGTCATTCAATAAAACCCTCTCGTCGCGTGCTCTCATACACACACACAGGCGCACACAAACAAGTGGTGCAGTGTTTACAGACGTTTTTTTTTCCTTCAGAAAGCGATAGGACTAGCGTCGTTTTGTATAAACCTAACTTTCAGTGAGTGGAAAAAAGTGTCCCTCCGTCTCCTCCTTTCATGACCTAACAGCAGCTAAAAGTTACTTGTAAGTGAATAAATGAATTATTACAAAACATTGTTACTGACTGGACATGAACATTTGTCTGTAATTAGTATTTTATGTCTGACAACAGAAACATTAAATATGTAAACGACTTTGGCTTTATTGGGTATTAAAATACAGTAAGTTCAAAGGACGCATGTACGTCGCGATGATGTCACAAACATGCTAACTGGCACGTAATATCACCTTGCACCATAGTGACGGGTAAAAATAGATTATGACGGATTTTTTAGGAGCCTGTCCGTCAAAATCTCTCTGCATTGGACAACTTATACGGTCTTGGATCAACATGAGGGTAAACAATTTTAAATGAATTTAAAACGTAAACATTTTAAAGAGTTAGAAATATTAAAATAATTTATTTTAGTTAACTATTCCTTTAAATATGAGTACTGTAAGATTGTATCTCGGCAAGTCACAGTTTAAGTCAGCATTCTAAACACTGTAAATAATGGAGACCTTTTGGGGACAAGATGGAATTGATTTTGATTGAGTATGTTGATAGAACAGCATGAAGCAACAAAAGCTGTCATAAAAGTAATTAACACCATTGCTGCCTGTCTGTGCAAATGTAAATGTAAACCGTCAGTTTCCTAATTTCACACTCTCTTCCTAGTCTGAGTGCCTCCACATGTGGCAGGTGTTTCAGTCAAACAAACACATACACATCCCACACGTGTCACATCCTGTCATTCACAGGCAAGCGACCGCTCCACAAATCCGCTCCACCATCCTGATTTTATTTGTCACAGTCTAATTCCCTATTGACACAAAACGTACAGCACTCATTAGATCCTTTATGAACACTTTCAGTGTGAAAGTGGGAAGTCAGAGGCACACGGCAGATGGTTCAATCATCCTAATGGGAAAAGATCACATAAAGTTGCATAGCTCGAAGGTTGAATAAATTTTTTTAAAAAGAGGTGTGTAAAGTGTTTAGGAGAGCGTTTGCTTTGTTTTTATAGTGCAATTGCTTTTTGATTGAATTAGGGGTGACCCCGAATAGTTGAAGATTCGATGCTTCGATTGGAGGAGCCTGATTCGACTACCAATCTCACAGTTGAATCTTCGCAGAGGTGTTATGCAATGGGGATCATGTCATTTTGGTTATATGGGCAGTGGCGTAGCAGACGGGCACGCGCTGTGCCGCAAAAAATATTATTTATGATGTAAAGAAATGGAAATTTTTAGGGTTGGTATCGAAACCCCCAGCGCATATGAGCACGAGGTCATGCTATGCTACGATCTCTCCGCGTCTTCTGTGCTGTGAGTCCGGTAAAGAGAAGCAGCACGTTCCGCACACACTCCTAGATGATGCGCAAATTAATGTGTACATCGTTTCCAAACATTTGTCACGTACTGAATGTTTGGTCATATAAATATGAATGAACACTTTGTTAATTTACTGATTGACGATTGGCTCGTTTTACTAGAAGGCGGGACTTCGCTAGAGCGGCCATATTGAGCGTTGCATTCCTCGCCATTCATTGTAACGGCAGTGGCGCATCTTGTAAATATTAATATCATTGTACGTATACATACTGTAAGGTAGCCATGATAAATCAAGGTACACGATCTCACTCCCAAGTACAACTATACACTGGGTTATCAAAAAAGCCTAGGGTCAAAAAGGGACAAACCCAACCGTCGGGTTATATTAACCCCGAACATTTTTATATAGAGTATAAGCCTTTTGGGTGGAAACATCCCAGTAGGTAATTTAGTACCCAGCAATTTTTTAGTATAAAGTCTTCTATAAAAATAGAAGAAATCTTAAAAATGTATTCACTGTTACATTTCTGCTCCAGGACATTTATGTAGAAAGTAATAAGCTTTGCGCACTGAGTTCAACTTATTATTATTCGTTTTACTGAAAAAGGTGTGTGCATGAGATTACTTCTGTCCAGAAGTAGATTTTTCTCATACTCATAGTAATAAAAATAAAGCTTAAGCTTGTTGCCCTGTGCATGTTTTTTTTCCTGCCATGGTGGTGCACACTTTATATGACTAATGGCAGAGTAGGTGTGTCAGTTACAAGGTCTTTCTCATCCCTGACTTTTAAAAAGTTACAACTGGGTTTTGACATGTCAACAAACACCGGGAATCAAAAGCCTTAAAAAATATGGGTAAGACCTTGAGTAGAGGTAGAGAACAGATGTATTTTTGCTCTCATTTCCCACTGCTTCACTCACTTGAAATGTCCAATTTGTATGCTGGGACAGTGGGACACCTGAGAATCAGACAAAACCAAAATTCAACCATTTCTCCTGCAACTAGCTGCAATTCATCTCAGAAGTTTTATAAACTATAAGCATGTGCTGGGTGATCGGGCCTTTTTCTGCAGGCTTAAAATGTCAAAGGATAAGAGCTCCAGTCTTGTAGTGTGCACTGTGTAGAATAGCCGCTATTCATCTATATCTAAAATGGTCGCTTGAGGCCTGTCTCAGATTGTAAGTCGTGTCGTTTGAAGGCCCCTATTTCAAATCAGATCAACACCTTTTGCCGTCAGCCCTTGTAGTCAATGTCAGGTCACAGCAGGAGGTGTTGTGTAAACCTTTGGAGGCAAAGAAATCAAGCCCTGCCTTCAGCACAGAGCAGATATTTGTTCTCCATCACTAGATATCAAAGTTCAGACTGACTCCCACTTGTCAGGCCTGTTTACCACACACAGCAAAAAAGCAGAAAGGATTAGGTCAGAGAAGAGACTTGGTCGAGTGGCATTATGGGAGCATGGACCAGTGACTCGAGTAATGGACTAATCAGAGGGGATTTAGGTTCAAATCACCAGGTGTGGCTGACTGCTCCTCTCCATTTATTTTCAGAGTGCCACCTGTATTTCCACACACCTGGTCACTGAGAGCTGCCCAGGGGAGAAACACTCTCAATAAATGACTGATTGGAGTAAAGTTAACAGCTGCAAAACCTATTACAGGTAATCCTTGTAAATCTCCCATTGTACAAATCTATAAATATATACGCTGTCATCATAACTTTGTTTATTATATAAAACAGAGATATTTATCTTCACTGTTAGTTTTTTTTTACATTTTTGCTGTCACACCATAGGACAAATCTGTCAATTACCCACTTACAGTGCATTCAAAGTATACTTTTTATTAGTATGCACGTTCCTTGATTAAAACCAACGATCCTGTGGTAATAAATCAATGCTCTACCAGTTGATAGAAGGTCATTGTTTACAGGAGAGGGTATGAAGTTGAAAGGAAAGTAGGGACGAGAGAGGGTGTGGGATCAAACTTGAACCCAACTTGAACTTCAACCCGACTTAAAATTGAATAAGGGGGAAATAAATGAACTTGAATTGAATTTGACCTTTTTCTTAAGTACCTAATTCAAGTTTATTGTTCTTACCCAATTGGCAGACTTTATTGCTTGTTTTAAACTTAACTTAATTAATAAACATGATGTAATTCTCATATTTTCTTTCATAAAACAAGAGATCAACACTAGAAAAAAAGATCTTAGGTAACTTTTCTTGTCAAGTAAGTATATCTTGATTTAAGAATTTGTAGATATACGTATGGACTAAAAAACAAGACAAAATGCATGTAAAAACATTAGTATTATGTTGTTTAAACATGAATATAAACTTGTGCAGTATTTAAGATCTACAAACATTGCATCTAATAATTATTCTGACCAGTATGCCCCGTTTCGATTTCCTGCAAATAAATACAAATAAAAAATTTGGGAGACGTGTTGTCACTGAATGAAACAAAAATGATCATTTTATTTAAACCCATAACTAAAAATAAAAAAGTTGAAAATAATTTTGGAGTGGTCTCTATTTTTTTACACTACAGCTACAGCTCCAACCTACCAGATCATTTTCCTCCTAAACATATAAGAACTAAAAGCAAGACCATTCTAAAACACAAAGCCCTTCAGTGAAGGTAAAACCAAGTAGAAAAAAAACTTTGAGCGATAGAGTGGTACACTACACAAACAGAGATAGTACAAGACTGACAGCACTGAAGAATATTCCAGGCCAGCGAGGTTCCAACATTACAAGAGAGATACTCCTGCTAACTCAACTCCACAATAAATCAAGACCTCATTAGCCGAGACCAAACTACAACCTCAAAGAAACTCACCGCAGACTCTGTACTCAATATGCATGCCCTGAAAAGCAACATTTGCATTGCTGGAACAGCATTGCGTGATGCTCAGAATTGATCAGCGAGGCTTACCTTGGCCTTGGCCCGCTCAGAGGTAGATGTGGTAAGTCTACCTATAGCACACAAAGCAACTACCAATTTTGACATTTTGTTTAAATGTGTAAATTAGCAGAAGAAATCTTGATTCGGTGCTTTGAAGAGAAAAGGCTAATCCATACAGGCCCCCGGCCATATCGGTTTGAGGAGTTCTAGAGGATTTTATTCGACTAAACTTTTAACTTGTCCTTGAGGCAGACTGCTACAGACACAAAGACGGGCGGGCAGTGTGGCAAGCACATCAAACAAGGCATTCTTCAGGTACAGAATCCGGGATCTTCTGGCCTATTTGACAGCCCGGTGTGGAATTGAAGTGGGTTTTGTCAGGAACTGAAGTAAATTAAAGCTCAGCCTCACCTCTTGAGCTCGGACTCGCTCTGCTTTTGTTCTACAGTTCCCCCGTCGCCATCTCCCTTTCTGCTTCACCTCACGGTGAAGACTCCCATTAGCACCCAATGTGCTAAACAGAGGCACATTAACACACCTGTCATACACAAACACACATGCTTTTTGTCACTACAAAGGGTCTTTGCTGGAGGATGGCAGGATGAAAAGCAGAGAGAGGGTGGAGTGTTAGACATACACTGGTGACAAAGCTGTATAATGAATGGGAGGAGAGACAGCAGAAGATCAGCTGGAGCCTGATTTAAATACAATTTTTATTCATATTACACAGTTTTATCCACAGCAGAAACCATTCATAGTCTGTAATTTGAAGGGTGACACAGTCTAGACTTCTGTAGATAGTGCAGCCGTGGCTGGATCAAGTGTCAGATGGAGTCTAATGAGAAAAAAACAGGCTAATAAATAAACATAACCCTTTGCAGCTGAATTTTGGATGGTCATATATTATTAACAGTTTCCAAGCCATTACTGATACTGATGGAAAAACGTATGCTAGTTTAAGCAATTGTTTAATGATGGGATTGAGTCAGTGTTTGATCTTTGCTTGGCAACAAAGTAGATGTGTTTTTCCAAAACAGGCTTTTCTGATGCCTATTTTTCGTTAAATGTAAAAAAAACTTCGCCATATTTATACCATCCATAAAAACTAAATTCTGTAAACCAGGATGGACGGTTTAAAGTAAACTTTTAAAAACCTTTTTTGTAATGTTTGATGATTGCATCAACAGCAGCTCATGATGTCATGAATGTGTTAAATTAAAATGTATTTTCAAACTTGTAGTACTCATAAACAAGATGCATTGTTTGTTTGTGGAAAAGTTGTGTAACAGAGTTGTCGTCAACATAACTGTGTGGCTTTTAAAGGGACAATTGACCTCGTCCCCAAAAAAACGCTGGTCCTGTCATGATATGGAGGCAGACACGGAAACACAGGAACGGAGGACCCAATCGCAGACAGGGGGTAAGGGGTTAACAAGACATTTATTAACAAAAGACAAAACAAAAACCCACGAGGGGGCAAAATACAAAGGACAAGGTAAAACATGGCGGAGTGACAGGAACACGGGCTAAACTACACTGGACAAGACTAAAGATAAACATTGACATCAGGTACAAATAACTGGACTAAACTACATTGAACTCAAACAGGAACTCACCACATGAAAAGAATGACAGATAACAATGAACCAGCACGGGACAGAAAACACAAGGGCATTATAAAGGGGATAAATCAAAAGGGAACAGGTGCGGGGAATGAAAACCTTAACCATCAATAATAGGGAAACGAGAGGTCGGGGACAAAGATGAGACCGGAGAGTATGACAGGCCACCGTGCCAAAATATCTCTCTCCACATGAAACATGGGGTTCTGTCATGATCCCGCCACTAGACCTCTTCTGTGTTTGTCTATTCTTTAGTCTCTCTAGTATATTGCAAAGATATCCGCTTATGATAATTAAAAATATTGATTAAAATGTAATATTAAAACATTGGCGTTAATATTAATTTTATGTAGTAGGCCTATATAATCAGATACAAAGTAACTAAGTAACTAGCTACTTGAGTAGTTTTTTCATTGCATACTTTTTTACTTTTACTCAAGTAATTTTTAAAATAGTGACTTTTACTTTTACTTGAGTAACAATTTCTCTAGTTACTTGTACTTTTACTTGAGTAAAGATTTTGGCTACTCTACCCACCTCTGCCAACGGTTTTCTGTTACCAACATTTTTTTAAATATCTTTTGTGTTCTACAGAAGAAAGAAAGTCATACAGGTTTGGAATTACAAGAGGGCATGTAAATCATGACAGAATTTTCATTTTGAAGGTGAACTATTTCTTTAAGAGAGTTTTGTAGTTTCCCCGGCCAATTGCCAGCAAAGTACTGGCTTTGGTACATCAACTTGCAGAGCAGAAAAGAGATATCTAAGTTAGTTGTAAGGTGGTTGATTTTTTTTGAAAAGTGCTTTTTGCAACGGTGGGATTTGACCGGACTAAAGGTCATGGTCCCCTTGTGTCTTCTGAGAAGTGTTGAAGTGGCCAGTGTTGTTATTAAGAGCTTTTAGTAGCTCAGCTGACGCTGTCGCACAATCCCACTCCCAGGAACAACATGCCATAGTCCAGCTCTGGAAATGACTTGAGGGCCTCTGTCAGCTCCCAAGGTCTGAGAGCTATTTGATGTTATGTGGGATAGATTTTTTTGCCACCAGGGTTTCCAGTTGGAAAAGAAATCGATTGGGCACTTCAGAAGAACTTCACCTGCCTGCTAACCCGTGACGGGCCCTGGGCTCCCTACTGGTTGAAATCTGAGGTGTCAGAGCACACAACAGCTTGATTTAACTATGGGAATCTCAGTGGAGAAAATGTTGAATGGTAAGGATACAAAGTCTGTAAGCAAGTAGGCTTTTGCATTTGTGGGTTTCGGTTTTTATTTATTTAGATTTTCAATGACCATTAGATAACATTGTTGCTGCAAAAGCTTCAACCTTTTATTCATTTACTTAAAGTAATTATGACCATACTGTGAATGTCTAGAGTCTCATTAAATGTTTTAAATGCCTTTCCCTCTAGCTAAAAAACTGCTTTGAGGATGAGACAGAACGTTTATTGTCTTTATTAAATAGTAAGGACAATGTGAAATCTGACTATCCACCAACATTTACACTGTAGAACTATTATGGTTTGCTTTTTTGAACATTTGTTAATAGAAACTGAACATTTAATGGTAATACTAACAATTGCTTTAACAAAATGTCTGGTTGCACTTTATTTTACACTACATGCAGTGTATTTACAATACGTACACAACATTAATATACACAACTACATGCAGTTTATGGGTTAGATATAACACATTCACAAAAATAAGAGCATGGTTAATGTATAACAGGACCTCCACCAATAATAACCATGTAATAACCCAACTGAAGCAAAATCATATGAATAGCAGTGTTATTAATACTTAAAAGCATGAAAGATTACTTTTCCATTTATTAATTTAGAAGACACTTTTATCCAGAGCAACTTACAAGAGAGAGAGAGCATTTAACGTTTTCTCAAAGAGCTAACAATAAGTGTCACTGTAAAAAAACAACTTATTTTACAACTCGATTGTTTTAAGTCAGTTCAATATAATTAAGTTCAATTGACTTATAAAGCTAATTTGATTTAACTTAAAAATGTAAGGTAGTTGAAATTGGTGTATTTTTTTACAGTTTACAAAGTTGGAACTAGAGAGAGAAAAACAACACGGAAGATCATTTTCTCTTAATATTATAGGAAAAATAAGAAAATAACTTCTTGCTTTGAATGGATGTTTTTACTCAAAACTGTGAAAATTTTTCACGTTTGCTTTTTCGAGCCTTGTGAGTCGAACACAAGGACGAGAAGTTGCATATGTTTTGAATCAATGAGAGTGACTGGCTCTTTGTTATTTTTATGCAAATCTCCTACTGCAATAGAAAACCTGTTGGTTTTAATTACCAAGCAGCAGAAAGTGGGAGAGAGGAAGATCAAAAGAAAGCGAAATGAAAAAGAGAGAGAGGCTTGTCTCCATTGTTCAACTGAGCGTCATAAAGTGTAACTGCCTCCCTGGGTTTGCTGCAGATATAAACTACAGAGAGGAATAAAAATCAAGGAAGGATGGAGAAGCAGGCTGAAAAAGATCCCATGATAAATAACCACGCATGAATGGAACACGTCATGGTTTCTGCGTGGTACACGAATGCACTCAACAAAAATACACAGCAGGTGGCTTGATCAATGGGCCGGTGGTGTGTTTAACTGCATTGTAGTAAGGAGGGCTGGTCTGAGTGCATCAGATTTGCATGAGTTCACTTCAGTGCATCGTGAAATTAAGATAATTGATTTTTCCTGTTTTTTCTCCAAATAGTCCTGTCACTGTAGATACAAATCAGTGAGCCGCTACGACTGGTGGGACTGCCACCTCGAGATGCAGGAATTTCAGATCAGAGCGTTGGAGGTGGGGAGTTCTGGATTAAATATTGACTAAAAGGGTTTGATGAAGAGCATTGCATCACATCCTCCGTGTTCACAAACACACACCTGCATGTGTTTTTGGCAGGAGGAGTTGGGTTTGGAGGAGAGCCAGGAAAGAAAGTGGAAGAGGCTATAGGTGGAAAACAAGACATTAGACATGATGGAGAGAGAGAGAAAAAAGAGAAATGTGTCTTTTGGTGTGTGTGTTTAGGGTTTTACTGACATATTTGGGGACACATTTGTCAGACATTGGCAAAAACAATATGACAAAACGTTGGTTGTGCAAGTTGCGACCCTAATTTAAAAATGGTCTTAAACAAATAAAGGGTTTATTTTAGGGTTGACTTAACCAGACGTGGACATTTCCAACATGTATCACTTACTATCTTCTGCAGAACACAAAAGAAGATATTTTGAAAAATGTTGATAACCGAACAACGGCGGTATGCATTGACTTGCATTGCTTTTGTCTCCCTACGATAGAAGTAAATAGGTACCATTTTTCGAAATATCTTCTTTTGTGTTCTTCAGAAGAAAGAAAGTCACACAGGTTTAAAATGGCAAGAGGATGCATAAATGGTGACAGAATTTTCATTTTGGGGTGAACTATGCCTTTAAGTGACATTAAATACGGTATCTTTTCAGACTAAAGGTAAATAAAGAAGTGTTTCATATGCAAAAATTTAGAGTTCAGCTGTTTTGGTGCCAAAGTTTCAAAAATGTCATCAAGAAATCAACATTTTCGTTTATTCTTATGAAAAAAAAATCATCAGGTTTTGCGGTAAGAGTTCATTTGGGTTTTATAAAAGATCATCAGTGTCAAACAAGGGGAGGTTAGGGTGCCACAAAAGCAAGTTTGCCAAAGATGAATAATGAATAACCTATGATGAGCTTTGGAGCACTCAGCCTATCTACATCAGCCTGCATCAATTAAAGAGAAATTGCATTAGTGACCATGGTTGCCCTGATCTACTCCATCTCCTCATGGATTCTTTAACTGACCCTGTCTCCTGGAGTTCTGGTAATGCATTATGTTACATTTATGATAACAGTTGTTATTAATTTTAGCGGTGAGGGGTAGGAAAGAAAACGTGATTAACCATTATAATTGTTTGCTCTGTATCTCCTCCTTGATTAGTTATTTTGCTGCAGATATAAAGTAATTATTATCACGAGCAGATGTCAATGTAGATACACAACACAAGCCTGGCCAGAGCCCTACACCACCTGCCACAATACCAAACAAGGTCATTACAACCTGTGGGACAAAACACACACACACACACACACACACACACACACACACACTGCAGTGGAGAAAGAAAGTGCTTTCAGGGCGTCTTTTGGTCTCTGTTGTGTTGAGCCTGTGCTTGATAAAGATGTATGCACACAGACGATGCCCAGCCTACTGGAACAACATCACTTACACAAACAAACCCAGAACAAATACATAATGCTTCACTCTTTGGTTGTAGATCCAAAGTTGTCAAGATGGTGTTAATTGTGATAATTCATTTAAAATAAATCTTGTTTCCAAATGAGCTGCCCAAATCCAAACACTGTCTTTTAAGCCACGTACACACTGTTCAGTTTTAAACCGTATAGACCATTATGATTATTGCTTGTCACATTGTACGAACATGATCCCAGCTAAACACAATGTCACACTGTGGAATCTCAGCTGTCACGCCCATTCAGACCACCAGCGACTAGCAACAGCAAAGCGATGGGATTTCATTCTTTTCAATGGAAACTCAGCTACTTTTGGCGAGAGTGACCATTGGCGACAGGAAGTGGGCGTGTCTAGCAATGCAACAAATTTGAGAATTGTTCAATTTTATGCAAATTATGAGTGACTTTCAGGAGCGACTACCAATGGGAGTGAAGCAGTGGAGCTCACATCATCCGTCAGAGACCCGCCTCTGTGCAGGCTTCACATTGATCCTGTCTTTGGAAGTTGCAAGATTCCCAGTCTGTGTGTCGGAACTGGGAAACAATGCCAGAGACTTCTTATGCATACCAACACAGCCAAGGAGTGTGAGAGTGTGTGAGAGAGAGAGACTTAAATGGATTTAAAAGACAGCAGAAAGAGGCAAATAAAAAACAATGTCTTTACATATTTGTAGGAGTAAGCGTGGGGGGTGGCGGATTTGTTCGCCGTCTTTTCAACAAAATTATCTCCCTGATGACAATCCCATAATAAGCTCATTTAACATGTAACAATCTCTCTGATTTCTCTTCCTTCAAAGATCCTTTGCCTACAAATCTCCTCTTCGATATCACCATCACATACTGTATTAGCATTTCTCCATCAGTGTACTGTACAGTCTATAGGAAGCATTTAAATTCAGTATGTTCTCCACAAACTGTATATGATGTATACAGTAAACATATACAGTAAATGTACAGCAGAAGGCACTGTCATGAAAAATCAGTTTTGGCTGTATAGAGTCTTGGGTTAGTGTAACAGCTGTACGAAAAATACTGTAATCAACTGTAATCTAATCAAAGTTTTAGTCAGTTCAAAAGTAGCAAATGCTGATTATTTCACAGTCCTAATTGAGAAAGTGGAATATGAGGTTCTGTTTATAAAGAAGTTTACTTATGCCTCAAACAAAATTCTGATTGCATTAACTTTGCAGATCCAGTGAATAGTTCTCCCACAAAAGCAATTTGTTTAAACTTACTTCCTTGCTAACATCAGTTTTTAGATTGACTTATTGTGGAAGTTGTAGAACACCAGCCAATCAGACTGGAAATTTAACCAGCTTGGCGCTGTATTATGCCGTATGCATCAGATGGTCAGTAAATAGTCTAAATATTTATAAGCGCTTGATACAAATAACACATTATGTCGTTTTTTTCAGATTATAATGCTTTTTTATGGCATAAGGCCATAAAACCCCCATTTGGTTCTGAATGTTCCTGTTGCCCTGTGCCCCAAATGGAACATGAATGTGCACTTCCCAAATACCCCCAGTTAATTAAAGACAGCCCTCAATCCTAACTGGTAGGACTGACTCACAGAGGACTGTTTTGTAAACTGTGTATGGACAAAACCGTCAGCCAAACGCAAAACTGCAAATAAATGAACACATGATAAAAAATTCACACTATACTTGGATTAGGGTTTCAGACACATAATATCCAGTGGGAGTGTTTGGATAAATGTGGATGGGCTGTATAATTAAAATAGTTTGTATTTTAGTGTGATATGTGAAGCAATGAAAAGGCTTTAGTAGACACTCAACGTAGACACTCAACCCTCATTAACGCTAAAGAGCGTTAAGAGGGGAAAAAAGCTCTACATTTTACTAACAATAAATGCATGAAGATGCCAAAACACAGAGTGTTTATTTGGACATTTGTGGCTTTATATTGACACTACTGGACCATGTTCTACTGTAGTTTAGATGTGACTTTATAAACTGTAAAGTAACTGTAGAACACATACTATCCAAATACTGTATTCACAGCAACAGTTCGGAGACATATTGAATATAAGAACAGGTGATATAACAATAAACTGGTAACAAAAAAAAAACACATTGACCAGTGTGTTTACAATTACAATGCAACTGAACAATGAAATGGAGTGTTGCTATGACAATGGATTAGAACATGACTAGAATCATAAACATTTTCACATTTTTGTCCCTTGAGAAAAAAGACAAATCACACAAATGTTAAGAGGTGTTTAACACGACAACAAATCTCTAATTTTGTAGCTAATTCATATAATAAAAAATCAATAATAATATAAGTCATGTAACACTTATACCAGTCAAATTTATAAAGTATATACATAAAACACACACCTAAACAGGAAAAGCACATCAAACAATACAATAAACAACCACTATACATTTATGCCATGTTCCAGAGGTGGGAATACCTCAGTTTAAATGTCCTACCTCCGACCTCAATGCGTTCACATTAAATAGCACCAAAACTATATGTATTATTTAAATGTATTAACAAAACGTACATGAGTAACTTTGTTTTATATTATTTTGTTATATTAAAGTTTGTTTTAAGTTTTATACGCGCTAATCTCACTAGAAACAGCCTGGGCGTGACATCAAAGGCTGATTAACGCTCTCCCTGAGATCGGGGTAGAACCCTGTCAAATTGTAAAAAAAAGTGACGTGAAAGTGACAGTGGCCTATTTGTCAGATATGGTAACCCATACCCGAAATGTGACCTCTGCATTTAACCCATCCAGTGAGTAGTGAACACACGCACAGCAAGTCGTGAACACAAGTACACCCGGAAGCTATCACTGCAGCACCCGGCGAGCAAGTAGGGGTAAGGTGCCTTTACCTGCCGGCCCTGAGAATCGAACCGGCAACCTTCTGGTCACGAGTCCAACCATTAGGCCACGACTGCCCCTAAAATCTTGCTACCTCCATACAAAACAGTACTAACTAAATTCGATGGGTAGCATAAATTGACAGAACACCGGTTTATTTTTGAATGGGAGCCGACTGTGTGAATTCATATACACGGCATTTTCATCTTCAAATGTATCATACGGCTTCGGAGCAAAAAGGACTGTGACGTGAGTTGTTTGTAATACTTTTACACTGCTTTTGGTCAGTTTGTGCAATAAATACCTGTGACTGTACTTTTATTCGCGTGCATGTTTGAGAAGTGGTTAGGTTTAGGGTGGGGATGGGTTAGGTTCTCCAAAATATTAAAACCACAAATAATTCTGAAATACTAAAAAATGCACGCGACTCGGTCTGGAGCATTTACCTAACATTAACGCAGCACCCTGCTCGTCGAAAAACAACACCAAAGGGGTACCCTGCGCGTTCAAAAGTGGCGCCAAGTGGCGCTGACCGAGCAATCAACTCCGTTCTCACTCCGAGTCGGGAGTGAGAACGGGTTGATTGTAAAAATAGCTGTTTATTGTCACAAAATATTTTTAAAGCAAAATAGCAGATGCTATTTTGGGGTTCTTAAAGGCATGAAGTGAACTTTCATTTCCATCTTCATGGCTCGTGTGATTGGCTGTGATTACATGAACATTCATGATCCAAAGATGGCAGATTTTAAATTGCATTGTCCCATGTGTCCAGCTAAGCAATAACTGTTTAGATGAATAGGAATGTAAACTAATACCTTTCTTAAGGTATAGGCCCTTTTCACAATGACATCACTTAACTTCCGCCTTTTCACAAAGCAGTGTATCATAACATCTGTCTTGCAACAAACAAGAAGAAGAACTTCCGTTTTGCCGTCGCGCTGGAATTTAACAACAGTGAAAAAAACTGACAGAACACGTATTCAAGTACTAGCACCTTCGTTAACACAAAAAGAAAACAAA
This sequence comes from Triplophysa rosa, assembly GCF_024868665.1. Classification (NCBI taxonomy): domain Eukaryota; kingdom Metazoa; phylum Chordata; class Actinopteri; order Cypriniformes; family Nemacheilidae; genus Triplophysa; species Triplophysa rosa. Next base: position 17,296,648 of record NC_079904.1, read on the forward strand.
ACACTTACCTTCATAATCAAACAGGTACTGTTCAACGAAGAATTTGTATTCTTGGTAAGCCTTTCTCTGCAAGCTCAGATTTCATCCTGATGTGATGTAGATGCAGGCTCTTATTATAATATTACCGCCCCTTAATCTACACAATTCCACCCACGGCACTGCCGCCATTGTTGTTTTCACAAGCGGTGTACGTGACGCCATGGCTAAAGTTCGTGGACAACATGCAATGTAGTCGCTGCACAGAGTCCTAGAGACAGGAGTGGATTTATTTTCGTTTTAGTGGAAATCCCTCAGAACATAATTAAAAACTGCTTGTTTGCACAAATCACTTCAAGCCAGAGTGCTTTATCAACCTGGGACAGTACAAGCAGGATTAGCTTCAAAATTGTTCCTCAAGAGTGATCAAGACCAACTGAACAAGACAAAGCTGCCGATGTAGGTCATATTTATCAACAGTCTGAATTGACGTAAATGTACCGTATATATAGGAGGATAACGTTAGCATAAGATAGCGAAGGGAGCTAAATCAGTCACGGGCTAAATAGAACATTCAAAGCCAGTGTTAAACTTACTCTATATTTATATGTTATTTGGCAAATGGGCACTTGGAGTTTAGCTGTATGTATGTTAATACATTATGTGCGTTAAAGCCACAATATGGAATATTCGGACCGCTAGATGGCGCATTTTCGAAACAACAACAAAAGGTGAAGCTAAATGACGTTATGTAGGAGAGTGGAATTATGGGACATGTCGTTTTCACCATCCAGAGGCGTATGGAGATCGCCCATCATTTTCACGGATGAGGTAATGAATTAATTTTATTTTATGTCATCGTAATGAATTAGCTTGCAAGAAACATGGAATGTAATGCTACGTTAGCCCGCGACTGATATTGGACTTTGTCAATTGATTTGGTAGCGTAATGCTACACAGTTTTACCTGTTTAAAAAAGTCATACAGTTGTTGTTTAAAAAGTAAATTGGAACGAACCCACAGCATTTACAAGTAACATTATTGCCTACATATTTTTGTGCGACATATACTGTATTTCATAGGGTAACTGCATTCATAACTATTCAAATAATCTGTGCATGAGTATTTCGTGTACAATTAAAAAAAGTATAAAAAAAAAACAAGAAACTCACAAACAACAATCACAAAACATGGAAACAGTTGTTGATCATTCAGGTAACGACAGACAATAAAGATTCAAGGGTATGTATGTAAATTTTTTAATGTGGCAATTTGTATAAATTCAGTCAGTTTGTCTTGTGGAGTATAAGTAATCTTCTATTATGTGAAATAGCTTATTCAGGACAGTACTAAATAAAATGAACATGCAATTCTATGAACCAGATCCCTCTTATATTGTTAAAATTATTCAAATTTGGAATATTTTGCAAGCGCTATGAAACTCATGTGCATGTAGTTTAGGATACTTTTGAAGATTGTCAGAGATTCATTGACTGCTGTTTAAAATTTATATTAATGTTTAGATGAAATAAATGACAAGTAATCACTTTGGAAATCTAAAATACTTTTCGGATGTAACTGTAATTTGAGGTGCCGCAAATTGAAGATGTGTCGCATTATTGGGAACCATTCAAAGTGTATTATCAGCAGCACCTCACCAAAAGGCATCTTTCACCCATGATAATGGATGTGATGAAAGTGGGATCGGACACACAACTCATGAGATGTCTCTATGATAATAGCAAGAAAAGGTAAGTATAAATATGCTATGTATTTCTATAATTGTATATCCCCCAAACACAGAGGATGCTTACCTGACGAACCCAGTGAAACCTCGGACCTTATTTCCTCTATTCATATTCTTGACTGCTCCCCCTGTCATGCATAATGGCCAATTTATGGTTCTGCGTAGGACCTACGCCGTAACGTACGGCGTAGCCTACGCAGAGCCGCGTACCCTGTGCGTACCCTACGCCGTACCCTACGCCGTAGCCTGACGCGCACCTCAACTCAACGCTGACCCTACGCGGACCGCAAGCGCTGTGATTGGTCGGTTTGGCAGCATCGTACTTCCTTCTACACATTTCTGGCGTCTTCTTCCGACAAGTTCGGAGTCCACAAAAGAACAACATGGCAAGCATCGACATCGACCAAGTACTGAGCGTCTGATTGAAGAGGTTCGGAAATGCACGCATCTGTATGACTCCTCTTCGGCGGACTATAAAGACTGTCAGATGGCGGCGAATTCTTGGAGAGAGAGTTCCTCTAACGTCGGTTTGGAAGAGTGTCAGCAAAAGACATGAAGAAATTCGCACTTTATAAACACTGTGCACGATCTTTTGCACTTTATTGGCTTTATAGTTTTATTTTTTGTTTTACCTTTTATTGTTAATAGTTTTTTGAAAGTTTTATATTTGTGTTAATATTGCATTGTATACTCCTCTATACGTAGTTTGCACTTTTACATATTCTGTTCTTTGACTCTTTTGCAAATAAAGAACAAAATTGTGACACTTCCAGATCTTGGTTGCATTTCGTTTCATTTTTAACTAAACAATTAATAGGGTGAGTTGTCCATGACAAAATATGATATTCTATCAGGTTATCATTTCAATACACAGTTTTGACAACTATGTATGTGCTCTGCGTAAATGAGTACACCCTTTGAAAAGTATACTTTTTTTCAACAATATCTAAATGAACACACATAAAAATCCAAAATGTGGACAAGACTTAAATTTAATATAACATCTGTTTAACTTCTAACATGAAAGTAAGGTTAATAATATAACGGATTACACATTTTTCTGTTTCGATCAGCTCCAACTCCATTAAGATGCAATCAGCTTCCAATGTCGTTTGCAAACACTAGCATACACACAAAACATCGGCGAAGAAGAGCAAACCCGTGAAAACACAAAGAGCCAACTAGCGTTTCGGCGGTGTAATTGCAGTACGACGCATACTCTCAACGCAGAACCATAAATGTTCACGACGGCATCGTCTACGTACGTAGGCTACGCCGTAGGTCCTACGCAGAAGTAAAAATTGCGCTTTAGGCGTAGGAAATGTCCTATTGGGCAATTCAACTGTGCTGAAATTGTGGGATTATAGCACCTAGTCATATTAAGCGAATCTGATTACTACCCATTTAAAAGTAACTGTAATGAAAAACGCTTACTCAAATTTAGTATTTCAAATACGTAACTAAGTTACATGTATTTTTTTACTCCCCAGCCCTGGGTATTACATACCTCCATGAGAGGTACAGACATGAAAACATACACGCATGAACATCCACACAGACACAGCACATAAGAAAGCAGATAATAAGGTCGGGTGAGATGTGGCATTGCAGTGTCCCAGATACCAACTAACACAATGAACATTGTTAATCCCCAAACCCATCTCCTTTTCACTCTTTCTCTCCCTCCCTTCTTCCTTCCCTCCAGGTTCTAGACTAGAGCTCACAGGAGAGGTGGCACACTTTGTGGATAAATATAGAAAAGAGGTGCAATCCTTGCGCACAAGTCACTATAACACACACCATGCCACTCTGGATTCATAATGCACAGACGTCGTCCCAGCACAGGGGACTTTCAAAGCCCTTTTATTGAAATAGAACAAGATCATCATATAGTCTCCATGACAAAGACAATGGCAACTAAGCCGCCCGATAATGGCATTGGATTGGACCTGTTGTGTGCCTGAGGCCCCATTGGGCCACCTAAGAATGGAATCCATCCAGCATTACATTACAGAACAAAGAGCAATCAACACAAAGCAGGACGGTAGTTGTGCTGTAGAAAATCCCCCATTTACAGCAACCCGAGACCACAGGCTGTAAGAAACCTTTCAATACTAGAACTTAAGATTCAGCACATTACCTTTCATTTTTAATTGCAAATTTTAGATTGTTAGATAGAATATTAAGTAGGGAAGGGTCAAGTAAAGCACTTACGCAGCACGCACAACAGGATGTGATGTTAAACTGAGGAGCTAACCTGTAAAATCTCTAGTATTATTCAGGATATTCAGTATACAGTATGTTGTGGCTTCAGTATTGATTGACCCAACACTTTAATGTACGGGTCACATCCTTGAAGTTGATATCCCATAAGAAATATTTTAGATATGTGCACAGAACACACCAGCAAAATTCCACATAGAAGATGGAGAAGAAAAAAGTTTGATTTCATCAGTGTGAAGGTCACATTTGCTGGTTTATTTTGAAAAGCTGTATGCACAGACATTCGGTATGTGCACAGAGAGCTGAGCAGGTTTACAGACTCAAGGACCATGTCCTTGAACTGGTTTTCTGTGCGTGCTGACCCAACCCTCTAGGCCATATATTGTTATGGTATTAAACCAGTGTGTGGGTGTGAGAGAGAGCGCGCGTGTGTGTTTGTGTGTGTGTGCCCTTTGGCTGGCCAAACTCTCTTGGATGACTTGAAGTTATTCTTTCAGCTCAGAAGACCAGTGTCTGGTGTGTTTTAAGTAAAAATGAACCAGAAAATGGATGAGAAAACAAGTAACATTTGTGAAATGTTCACCTATATCACGAGTAATGAATATAATGTATGTTTAGCGTATATAATCATTACCATTGGCTACACTTTATGTCTGTCTGACTGTAGCATTTGCAAATATTAAACCAGTGAAAAGCATTTTAAAGAGCTTATCAACTTTGACAACACTTTGTTTATTTTTAAAATACTGTGTTTTTCCATTTTCTGAAAAGTAGGGGTTTCGCACACACAAGGTTGCCACCCGATATACCCTATATCGTTATATAATGTAATATGCTCATTAAAGGTATAAAGATTATACTTAAAAAATGATTTTAAGATGCATTACAACACATTTCTTTCATTACAACGTCACATAAAATAAATATACAATACATTATACAGTATACTTTACACAGGCAAAGCAATTTCCTGGCTCAAGTCACTGCACCTCACTAGCGCATCCCCTTAAGATATCTAGCGCTAATATTAATAGCCCACCATCCCTTTAGCGATAATTTACATCAATTACCTCTAAATCAGGTAGACAGCAGGAGAGCAAAGAGTTTTAATCCACCACAGAGTGCCTCCTGTGATCCAAGGACAGATTTCAGTCAGAGAAGCTTCCAATTACACCGTACCTCAGAACAGACAGCCGGCATACTTATCAAACATGGCACCTCTGCGTGCTAAGCATATTTCACTGATCTAGATTGACACATTCTAATTCAGACTCCAACTCCATTTGCCATAATTTGACATGACAAAGTTTTAAGTAGAGACAGTATGGGAGGTTTGGGTTGGGTCATGTTTTGGGAAAGTGTTAGCAGTTCATTTTCTGCGTTTTCTTGAGTAAAATCAAGCGAGATTTTTGGAGCAAGCGGACCTGCATGTATTATTTATGTTTGTTTAATTTTTGTTTGATATGCCACATTTAATGCGATCCCATTAGTATTTATATTAGTGCAACAGTCAGAATTTGTTTTAATCTAAATAAATTGAACAAAAACATTTCAAAGAAATAAAATCTATTCCGGGTAATTACTTAACATTGTAAATACCGTTTGGATGACAAAACAGCTTGATCTTACTCTCTGATCCCATCAACATACCAAGGAAAGTGTAAGGTTTTATTTTCTTATTTTAAATATATACAGTATATAAAGTTTTGTTTCGTTTTGGGTGGGGGGGTTACACTCCCCAGCAATGCCCAACAGCGAGCTGTTTATTGAAACAAAGCTAAAACCACAAATGGAGATCAGTGTTTCCATAAAGCAGCATATTAAATGCAGGGATGGGTTGTGTTGTTATGGCCTCAGCCTTGTTGTTCTTGAACTGAGCTACAGCATGACGGCTGTGTCTTTCACTGAATGAACGCAAAGGAAACAGCACAACTTTCAGCTCAGCAGGCAAAACAAAATTAACTGAATAATGAATTACTGTTGTTCCGAAGATGCCTGAGACATTTCATTTCGGTAATACAGCTTAACAGGAGGAGAAACACAGAAGAGAAGCTCTATGCACTAAGCTAACAAGGACTGTGGGATACTGCTTTGTGCTTGTCTGAGTCTCAAATTTCTGTGTGCAATTTTTTTCATTTAGGAATCATTTACTGAGTGCACTTTATTATTTTCATATAGGATGCTGGTCAAAGGTTTAGGTACTTATTTATTTTATATTACAGTGGGATTTTTTCCACAAATCTGAATAAAACAAATTATAACACAAATGTAATGCTGTGACTAAAATAACAAAACTTTCTGCCATCTTTGAAGTAGGCTTTGCCTAAGTAGAATTGGTAGGAATGTACATTTGGCATTTTATCACCCAACATATAAAACACGATCAGAAATAGGTTTGTCATAATATAGCAGTATTGACAATAATCATGATATTAAAACCATGATTATAGATATTGGATCAATTCTACACATATGATAATATTGAAAATAATTCAGCACCTATTTAAAGTTTTTCCTTATGAGCCACACTGATTACAAATTCTCTCTCTCTCTAATCCTTACAATCAAATGTTAAGTGTGATTTGTTGGCCAAAAAAAGGAAAACACAAATAAACAAAAATAAATATTAATTTAACTGATTAGTTTTGTTTTGACTGTATTATTTGTTCATTTGAAAAAAAATCAATAGATACTGTGATAATATTGCAATCAGGAAATAGTGTTGGCCACGATAACCATGAAGTGGAAATCACAAGTCACAAATCAGCATTGTAAACAGATAGAGGTGAGGGGAACATATCAGCAGCAAAAATAATTCATATTCTTCTAATGGACCCTCCATCACAATCTAAGTGCTATCACACCACATTATCCTTCTTAATCCTGAACTTCAAACAACCTCACTCTAATGCCCCCCTTTGCACCATCAAGATGGTTATAGTGGTTCCAGAGCTAGTGCCCAATCTGAAACTGTTTCATATTTCAAACATAGGAAAACCAACTGACTTAAAACTGAAAAGTTAATTTGACAGACATTCGGCTCAAATATGTTTATTGAATCGCATCCATGAGCTTGCCATCACTGGCACCACGCTAGTTGTGCTACACTTCAAGAAAGCGACTATGAAGCACATTGGAAACTGCACTAGCTGTGTTGATGAGTACAAAGGAGAGTGCAAAAGAAGCAAAGCCTCTCCTTCTTTTTCTCATTCCTCCGTTCTTCTACATTCTTCCTTTCTTTGTGTTCAACAGCTATTGATCAAGGCTTTAGAGGAACCACATCCTGACTAACACTTTGATTAAGACTAGAACGAGAGAGAGAGAGAGAGAGAGAGAGAGAGAGGTGATCCAGCCGGCGTCCCAGCCGGTGCAGCCGGGATCCAGTCCGGTGTCCAGTCCGGTGTCCAGTCCGGTTTCCAGTCAGGCGCAGCCGGCGTCCAGTACAGTGTCCAGTCTGATTTCCAGTCCGGTGCAGCCGGTGTCCAGCCCGGTGCGGCCGGGAGCCAGTCCGGCCTTCCAGCCGGCGTTCAGCCCTGTCCAGCCGGCGTTCCAGCCGGCGTTCAGCCCTGTCCAGCCGGTGTTCAGCCCTGCTCTGCCGGCGTTCCAGCCGGCGCTCAGCCCTGTCCAGCCGGCATTTCAGCCGGCCTTTCAGCCGGCATTCAAGCCGGTGGCCAGCCTTGTCCCGTCGACGTTCCAGTCAGCGGATCCCCCCAGGACTTCCTCGCCTAAGTCCCCCAGGACTCTGCGCCCTCGAGCGCAGCCGGGGACTAGGACTGTTCCCCCCACAAGCCCTTGTCTTTCCCCACCCCCCCTCCCGTGTTTGTTATTTTTATTATCTCACCCCAACCCCACTGTCATTCTGTCATGTCACCTTTGGTTATGTTGTCTATGTGTATTTGGATCTTGTCTGTCACCCAGTCGGTCTTGTCTTGATAGTCGACCCCTTGGTGAACACATGGGGGTGTTCATTAAGGGGGGTCTCTGTCATGGTCCTACCTTCTTGTTTATGAATTCCTAGTCTGTGGCAGGATCGGGACAGAGCCCTTAGGTTTTTGTGAGAAAGCCATGAGATGTTTATGTTTTTTACTTCTCATGTGTTTTCTCCTGTCTTGTCATTGGCCCCGCCCCTCTCGTTTCATGTATTGCTTCCCTGCCGTGTCTAATGTTTCCCACCTGCCCTGTGTCATTATCCCTCATTTGTCTTACCCTATTTAATGCCCTCTTGTTCATTGTCCTGTCCCTTGCTTGCGTTTCTGTGTTTGTTATACCTCGTGTCATGCTCGTGTTCCCCTTGTCCTGCCAAGAAACTTTTCTGTGTTTGCCTTGCCGTGTTATTAGTTAGTCTGGTTCCTGTCATTTTAGTGTAAGTCTAGTTTTCTTGTTTTCTTTCGTTTTTGCCCCGTGTGGGAAATCTTTGTTTTGTATTATACTGCCTTAGTTGAGTTTTCCCCATTGTGGGTGTTTTGTTTTGTGTTTTTGTTAATTATTAAAACTTCTCTGTGTTAATCATTACTGCTGCCTGCATCTGGGTTCTTCCTCCACTCCACACCCGTTCGTGACGCATAATCACAATCTTTGAGAAAATGTTTGGTTGATTTAAGGTTATAAAGGCATGGGGAGGATGTGTGTTCATGATGTTCCTTCTGTGTAGGACTATAATATGAAAAGAATATATACAGTATATTTGTATTTTGACCCCTTGAGATAACAGGAAGTTCCTTCCTCATCATCAGACTTATCCAGGAAGTAGAAAAACCCTTTGGGCTTTGCAAATAGGCTAAACTGTTACCCTAGCAACACAGTTCTGCCCTATTAGCACAGAAATAAATTAATCCTGAGGCAACCAGGTTAAATGGCCCAAACGCCCATATCTAGCATATATCTTTAAATCTCCCTTCTAGTTTACTTTTACTTTTCTTATTCTTTGGTAAAGCATACTACACATTTTTTTTTATAAAAATTCTGACATGAATTACTTACCAAAACCTGCCTAAATGTCTTTGTTTGGTTTAACACAAAGAAGGATATTTGAACTGGGTCACCATTGACTGACAAAAAGTAGTAGGAAGAATTTTTTTTCTATTGAAAAAAAAACAAAAATATTTTAAGGAATTTAGGAAAGCTAACAGTTCTGGGGCACATTTGACTACAATTTTAGAACGTTTAGAAACATTTTGGGATATTTTACAATTTTTAAACATTGTTAAGCATTTTATCAAGATATTTGAATTCAAAACATAACAATTTTTGAGCATTTCAAAATGTAAGAAGAACTTAAAATGACTATGGCAGTTTTTGACATGTTTCACTATCTATATGCATGAAGACAGTAACATTAAATAAAATTGTTTAAACAATCCCACAGCATCACGCTGTCATTTTGAAAGCAGTGTGGGGTACTTGTGTCCTCTGTGGCATGTGCCCAAATAAAAGCTTAAACCAGAACAAGTTTTGAGCTTAACAGAAAGAGAAGAAATGAGAGGCTT
>NC_079904.1:17306877-17318018 GCF_024868665.1 Triplophysa rosa
TATTGTGGTGAGACCACAATAGTAAATGTTGATTAAAAATGGCTATACCTTATTAATTTTCATAAGGGAATCCTGGTAATAATTCCTTGGGTCTGGTCGGGTGGCGGAAAAATTGATGTAATATGATGTAATTTTTTTCTTCTTTCCTTTGAATGTCTACAGTGATCAGCATGTATCACACAAACTCTCATGTCTGTCCAAGCTTGCAGGCTTGTGTGAACCAACAAGCAGAAAAAAATAGCTTTCACACAGCCAACCGCATCTATACCAGCTTGCAACATCTTCTGAGCTCTTTTGCAGGCTCTTTCCTGCAGCAAGAGCAAGCGCAGAGGAATGTTGTTATTCTGCATTGCTTCACACAACCCTTTGTTTAGCAGTTTTATGTCAGAGTAAGGATTTGGTCGAATCAGTTGTGCATGTGCAAAGCCAGCATCGCTCTCATCTTCTCACACGCTGAACCGATACTTCAAAGAGCCCATCTTAAGCTTTCTGATGCAGAATACTGTCTCTCTTTTTCTCTCTCTGACCAATTCTGAAAGCTTCTGTAACTTTCCCTTATGTCCGATTCGGAAGTTCTCTCTCTCTCTCTCTCTCTCTCTCTCTCTCTCTCTCTCTCTCTCTCTGCTCCTCTCTCCTCTCTCTCTCTCTCTTCTCTCTCTCTCTCTCTCTTCTCTCTCTCTCTCTCTCTCTCTCTCTCTCTCTCTCTCTCTCTCCTCTTCTTCTCTCTCTCTGCTGCTGCATCGGCTGGGACGTCGGCTGCTGCACCGGCTAGGAAGAGGCCCGCGCTGCACGCCGCTGCCTCTTCTTCTTCAGCCGAGCCACCCGCCTGGAGGTCGGCTGAATGAAAGAGGCAAACAGCACGGCTGGCTCCGGCTGGGACTCCTCAGATGTGGACCCCCAGGATTCTCGCCTCCCCCGCTTGCCAACGAGGCTGGTGGACGGTGGAGAGGCTGCAGAGGGTGAGGAGGATGGCGTGGTGGTGCCCACAACCCCGATCTGCAGGGCGAGCTAGGTGAGACCGTCCAGCGTTCATGCTGCCTGCTGGGTTCAGTGATGGCCGATGGACGGGTGTGGAGTGGAGGAAGAACCCAGATGCAGGCAGCGAAAATGACTTAACACAGAGAAGTTTTAATAATTAACAAAAACACAAAACAAAACACCCACGATGGGGAAAACTCAACTAAGGCAGTATAATACAAAACAAAGATTTCCCACACGGGGCAAAAACAAAAGAAAACAAGAGAACTAGACTTACACTAAAATGACAGGAACCAGACTAACTAATAACACGGCAAGGCAAACACAGAAAAGTTTCTTGGCAGGACAAGGGGAACACAAGCATGACACGAGGTATAACAAACACACGAAACGCAACGCAAGGGTACAGGACAATGAAACAAGAGGGCATTAAATAGGGTAAGACAAATGAGGGATAATGACACAGGGCAGGTGGGAAACATTAGACACGGCAGGGAAGCAATACATGGAACGAGAGGGGCGGGGCCAATGACAAGACACGAGAAAACACATGAGAAGTAAAAAACATAGACATCTCATGGCTTTCTCACACAAAACCTAAGGGCTCTGTCCCGATCCTGCCATACAACTAGGAATTCATAAACAAGAAGGTAGGACCGTGACATTATGATGTTAACAGTAGGTTTCTATAAGAACTTTTGGTAACGGCTAAGACAAAAAAAGTTTGTTACACAAATATGGGCTCTTTTGCACACAAATCCATTCTTACATAACATTACGGGAGAGTTGGTAACATTACTTAAATGAGATTGATCGGAAAACATTGCCCTGGCATTTCTGTGAACTTTCATTGAAGATCAAGGACGAGCTTCAAACAACATTCTGCACTCATGAAGGGGACTGTGGAAACCTTGTATTTTCATGGATTACTAAATCTGGTTAAGATAGGCCTTGTTAGCCAAGCATAGAAAAGATGTGTCACTATAAGGAAATAATTTTCCTGAACGGCAATTCCTCCTAATTCATTTTTTAACCTCAAGTAATTTAGGTTTAATTGTATGCATTTGTTGCAGAGCATCTAAATTACAATTTATTAGTTTGTTTGTTCCCTGGAAATAGAGCCAACGACCCTGGTGTTGTTAACACCATGCTCTATCAGTTTTACATGTAGACAGAATGTTGATTAAAGGTAGGGGATGTAGTTTTCGAGAGGCTAGCAATAGCAAGACAGCTAAGATTCCACCCTCTCTTACATTTGCTCTCCAAAACCACGTCTCCATCAAAACACAAGAACATGTTAATGACGGAAGATTGTCTGGACAAACAGAGTGTGGAGAGATACACAAATACATTGTTTGACAGGCAAGTAGGACATCCTATCACTGCATTCGGACCGAATGCAATAATTGGATGAAATATTTTTGGTCCTATGTTTTTCACAATAAATGTAAAGATCTAAAAATATATTATTTTAACCACCTTACTTAATGGTTGCTATCAGCCAACATAGAAAAAAATATTTTTGGAAATTTCATTCTCAACTCTTTCATAGCTAGATTGTTAAACCCTGTAAGGACTGAATACATGTTTAGTTCCAGGGCAAAAGCCAAAATGTAAAACAAATCTGAACAAAAAGTTAAAAGAGTAATATCATTAGAAATTCAATAAAAAATAAAAAGTTTAACTTGCAAAATTCATGTCTTATTCAGAGTGAGAGAGCAAAAAAAAAGAAAGGCTGGAAGATGGTAATGGAAAGTAAATAATGTATTTTTAAAGCTGTCATATGACACGGCTAAAATGAATATTATCGTTTGTTTTAGATGTAATGCAAGGCTTATGCACGATTTAAGGTAAAAAAAAACGCTGTATTTTCCACATACCATGCATGTTTGTATCTCCACTTTGCCCCGCCTCTCTGAAACGCGTGGATTTTTTACAAAGCTCATCGCTCTGAAAAGCGAGGTGTGCTATGATTGGCCAGTTAACCAGTGGGTATGATTGGTCGAATACTGCAAGCCTGTGATGGAAATGTAACGCATCTTACCATATTTGGAACATCAGGTTCCAAAGTAATTGTACTGACAGGTACGCCAACCTTACTTGAGTATACATTTGGGCGGTCTTTGTCAAATCATACCACCAACTGATGTAGATTTGTGGGGGGTGGTTACACGAGGCGTTTCAGGCAGGTCTGGGTGAGCATTCATTTTTAGATAGAAAGCATATTTTGTTCCGACACTTTAATTTTTGCAATTTTACGTGTCTAATACATGCATGGGCAACTTATAACACACCAAAGACACAGAAAAACACGTATTCGCGCCATATGACCCCTTAATAACTGACTAACACTATAAGAGGACATCAATGGAAACAATCACATGATAGCATGATTTAATGTATACAACCCTTTTATAAAATGAATAATTAAATTGATCTATCCTGTATGTCTGTTACTCCTACTCACTCTCAGGTCTCTCGATAAGAGACAGTATGTGGTCTGATTAAGTCTAAGATTAAATGTGTGGAGGAATGAATTCCAAGGTGCTCAACTCATACACATGAAATTATAACAGTTGTAGTTTGTGTAGCATGTCTTCACTGTGTACTTTTCTATATTGTTTAAAATTCTACTACATTAAAGTGATAGTTCACCCAAAAATGACCCAATTTTTATCATTTACTCACCCTTGGGTTGTTCCAAACTTGTATAAATGTCTTTGTTCGGCTAAACACAAAGGAAGATATTTGGAAGAATGTCAGTAACCAAACAGATCTCATCCCCCATTTACTGCCATAGTAAAGAAAATAAATACTATGGGAGTCAATGGGGGAAGAGATCTGTTTGGTTACTGACATTCTTCCAAATATCTTCCTTTGTGTTTAGCAGAACAAATACATTTATTCAGCTATGGTCCAATCTGAGAGTGAGTAAATGATGACAGAATATTCCTTTTTGGGTGAACTATCCCTTTAAACCTGCATTACCCTTTTAAAGAACACACCCAAACACACACACATCAAAGACCTACATATTTAAGGCTAATTGGAGTGAGTGGAAATGATTCAAATTCTGCCTCCGTCTGCAAATATTCATGAACAGGAGAACACACACACACAATGCTCAGGAGTGTATCTCTCCATGTCCCTTTTAAAAAATAGCATTATCTACACACCCATGTCAGAGTAGTTTAAGGGCCATGGAATTGCCATTAAACTTATTAATTCAGTTCATTTAGGCCAAGTTCACGCACACACACACATGTAATCTAACCTGTACTCAACCATTAAATCCTAACCAACCCGCAAGCACAAATTAAAAGCTTTCGTTTCATCATCTTTATCTTCATTTGCGTCACTCACACGGATCCAAACGTTGAACTGGGTGGAGTTCATATGTAACAGCCCTTTAAATCCACCGAAATCCCACCCAGAATCCAACAACTCCTACGGCAAGGAATATATTTAATCACATTCATACCGAAAGCCGGCAAGCATGTCGAGTAGTTCCTTATTTCAAAGCATAATACCTCAAAACGTTAAACCGGCGTTAGCTGCCCATCCACGTTCCTAAATCGTACGCTGCTTGCCCTGCAGACGTACAGCGCTATGCAAATACGACTAATCCTCGCAGCCAACATCTAAATACGACTGTTATTATTTTTTCCGCCTCATGCCTCCACCCCTCACCTCTAAAACACACACTACCTTGTTAGTGAGTGTTAACGTTAAACCCGCTTCATCATGCAAACCGACGGACTTCATTTTCATTAACGCACGTCCACGATTTCCACCCTTGTGAAGCGCGGTGTGCTGTCAATCATGGGAGTATAAAATGAGGAAGGAATAGATGGCTTTTTAATCATTTTAAGTGAAGAGGAAAGACAGGTGAGCTTTCTGAAAGCATTCGAGAATAATCCCGCACCATCAGTCCATATATATGATAATGAATATCTAACATTTGATGCCGCATGGTGAGGCCACGCAAACACCAATGATAAATACACACGCATGGAGGATGAAATGCAATTATTCCATCTAAGCCTGACAGCTCTGAAGAGATGCAGGTAAATTGAAGAGAGGCGCTTGAAATTTTCTCTTGGATTTCATATGAGGTTATGCTAATGATCTGGGAGTGTGTTGAAAGTATCTTTAATAGAAAATGCTTGATTTCATCACAAAGATGCTTCACTAAGGTACAATATGCCTTCTACAGTGTTAGTCTCCATTATATTTTCTTTCTAATTATGAATTTAGCAAGCTGAAAAACACACACGCACACAGTTTCTGTTAGCACATGTGTGTGCTACTGTATTAATTATGTGGAGAGATGAATAAATAAACATGACAGAAGTGTCTCATTAAAAATAAACCACACACCACCCGCCAGACCCCATTCCACCTTTATCACCCCTTCTACGTGTGTGTGCATTTTGCATATTAGTGTTTCATATCAAAGCCTCTGCAACCGTGTGTGCCACTGACTTCCGCTTGAGCTCGGTCTGTTTCTTTAACCTCCCCAACCTCTTTCACTTTGACTCTCTCTCTCTCTCTCTCCCTGTCATTCCCTCTGTCTAGTTTTGCAATACAGCGTCCTACAAAGCAACAACACTTTTCAGAGGTGAGAAAATTGTGTCTGTGTCTAGCTGCAATGTGCTTATGTCCAAACCTGTAAGAGAGAGAATGGGAATGCCTTGGAGTTGTGAGGAATGTAAAACATGTATGCTTATTTTACATTCAAACAAAGTACAACAGCAACAATTATACTATATTCACACTGTGAGTCAAAATCGGATTATTTGTGTAAACAATCCACATTGTTTATGGCAACTGTAGGCTCTGATTTGAGGCAAAAACAACAGGGGTCTCACAATATCGCATGACTACTATGCACTAGATTACTATGTCTATGCACTGCTTTTTGTCTTTCTGCCATCTTCACTGGTCAAAAAATTCAAGGTGTTGTTTGAAACAGGCCATCTAGCAGTGACCAGTGGACTCAAGTGGCACTCAGGTTGTCTAAGGGATGTGGCTCAAACTTTGTTTCTACAACATCATAAAGTAGGTGAGTGCTTAAGTTAGCCATCATTGGGTCAACTTAAAGTTCATTTAGATGTATGGTGCTTTTGTTTGTACTCTAAAATTGTTATAATATGCATATTTCTGGAATTTCAATATTGAGAACAATGCTTTGTTCACACCAGACACGGAGCATCGCCGTTCCTCACAGAAATAGTTCATTATTTTCGTAAAAAACGTGAAAAACATCGCACGACGGGGAGTATCTTCACATATCCGCACGTGTCAAACAATAAAAAGCTCTTCACGCGAATTTCTCACTCGATTAAAATTTTTTCAACATGCACGTCACCCGGCTGAGTTTGCGTCTATTCGCTTCATTGCATTGTATGTAATTTACTCATGCAAATCGTTAAATTCAAGTTTGGTGTGAACGCAGCATAACACCGTATACCAGGATCAATACCACAATACTAATACTTGTTGAAGTTAGTGCTGTTGCTTTTTTCATTAGAGATATTACAAAACACAGCAGATACATTGAAAGGACATATAATAAGTCTGAACATTTATTACCAATTAAAATTATGGCCAAACGTGTTTTTTTTATATAAAGGAAAGGAGGAATGATCATAGTAGAAATGACCCAGCTGACCCAATTCACTGCTGCTTTGTATGCAAAGTAATCATAGTTAAAAGCATTAGGGGCCGACATGGACACAATAATGTCACTTGACACATGACTACTCTTTGCTAGTTGACTTATTACTATGTTTAGGAGTTTGACGATTAACAACTAGACAAACAGCTCAATTTATACATTCAAAAATAATTGTGTCTTGTGTTGTGATAAAGGTTATAGAGTCAGAAGGGATGACGTGCATGTGTGTGGAAAAGATATAACTGTAGATGTTCATTACTGTATTTAGTCGTGAATCATGTAAAATCCATGTCTGTCTAACGCACAATAATGAGTCTGTGTCACAAAGTTCACAAGGCCCAGTGCCAGAAATATTTTGAAAGTAAAAAGTTGTCAAAATTGGCAGGCTAACATGAAAGGTTGCGCATTTTATCCAAGTACAGAATTACAGATGGCCATTAAAAATATTTTTACAGTTGCCAAAGTAGAGAACAGAGACCCCCTCTGAGAGAAGATAAAAATGTAATTAAAGGCCCAAAAATGAAGAAAACGACTAAAATAAAGCAATGCTTGCTGGACCATCCTTTATTTTCAGAACACCACCTCAACAATTACTGTGTTTGTTTGTTACCAGATGCTCTCCCACAGAGAAGCACTAACTGCACGGTAGGGACATGGACCATTATAACTGCCTCTGTGTGTTTGGATAGATGTGTGATTGAGATATGAAGCTGAATAGAGGTAAATACATATGTGTCTGAAACATATAGTAAGTGCTGATATCCCACCCACTCAAAAAAAAAAAAACGCATTTGCATGGATGACACACAAACACAAGATAGTTATTCTGTTCTTAAACCTAGAACCAGGTTTTAGGTACTATAGACACTCTTGACATTAAATCTGGTTCAAATAATAGACAAGTTATTAAAAGGATGCTGCCTCCTAAATTCTTATTCTTTTAGACAAGTGGTCACCTTGAAATTAAAAGGTTCTGTCTGGCATTTTTATCAAAAATTTGTTTTTCAAATATTCTTATTCTATGACAACTTATTTACATTATGCCTATGTGGTGTTTTCTTTTTACGTTGTGTACATTTTGAGAGTTTTTAGAAAAGAAAAAAAAAAGTTTTATCTACAAAGGAGATAATGCCAAAACTTTGAAACTTGTTATCTCAAAACTGCTCAGAAGACAGCCTTATGTAATCTTTACATGGAAGTCCAACCTATGCATTACCGAAGATATATTAACAAGATGCGCCACTGCCATTACAATGAATGGTAAGAAGAGACTTACAAAAAGGGGATTTTTAGCACTCATTTGACCTTAGCAAACCAAAGTTATGGTACAGTTCATATCAGGTTTAATCACTGATCGGAAATATGCTGTTTAATTGTGATTTTCGCTAGCGATTTTAGAAATATCTGCCTTCCACCATTCAAGGTTTGCAACCTACCCAGAGGCGTTGCAAACATGGCCGCCGAGTGGCATGACTTCCGTAAATGGACTTTGGCATTACTCCAAGCTCCAAGCTTAAATCCAAGATGGCTGACCAACACAAATCATTAAATACAGTACATAGCCAGTTAGTCCATAAAGATCAGTGTTCATTTGACTACATTATAAGAAAAATACAGTATTAAGGTAGACTGCAATGTTATGTTTCTAACAGAGATGGCGATAGAAAGGGCAAAAGTTACAGATTGCAGCTTTTATTTTACCCATTTTTTCTAAGTGCTACATATATTTATATTTTTGTGTTTGCTTGACTATGTAAACAAATTTAGCACATAGTGTATAGATTTAAACAAAATATTTGCTTTTTGCTTAATCTGTTTAATCATTTCTGGGATGAAAAATATTTAGAAATGCTGATATTTTTGTGACATGCTATGTGTTCATACAGATATTCCTTCTCCCCTTTTCTTTCTGCATTGAGAGACTGATAATGCTTTTTCACTCTCTTTCTGCTTGTGCTGCATTGATTCGATACACCTTGCAGTGGTTTACCACCTTCTGTCCTGCAGTGGTTTCTGCATCTATATACAGTATTTACTATTCAGAAAATGCACATTGCACACAGTACATAAAACATATAATCATATCTCCATTTGATCCACTAGAACCTGCAATAATACAATTCATAAAAACATAATCAAACCTAAACATTCAGAAAGAAAATCACAAACATACATGACTATATGTAGACTATAAGAGTTTGGTTCCAAAATGAGATAACTCCGTTTTTTTTTTTTTGCTCCACCTTAGGTATTGAAGTGCCTGGAAGGCAGGGGATGCTGAAACAACTACATGATGAGGTATACTGCAGCTTACTGTATATAATTAATAGCAACATGCTACAAAATGTTAAACATTATTCAAATAAATTGTAAGTCCAGTAAATGTAAATGTGTAAATGTAAATTTGCCTCACAACACTGAAGCTTATGCAATACATTTAAAATCACTCACTTACAAGGTTAAATTCCAGTTATGATGTAATAAAAGCCAGCTGACAATGTAGACAGTAGCAAGCTGACTATAACAGACTAAAACACACAAGACAAAGTGACATTTTATTCCCTCCTCCAGACCGTAAGATTAAGCCTTTGTGTCAATACATATACCCAGTTCATTAAACAACGACATGTGTCAGAGGAATAGTTCATTTGCAGTAAATGTCATTCTCTAGTGGCTAGTTTAACAGTCAACACACACGCACATATGCACGCACACATACACACACACACGAACAGACACACACACAGACAGTGAAATGACAGGTTGCACAACAAGAATAAAGGAAAATCTCAAATGCCATCAGGTGCTGCTGTATAACTTCAATAAGCCAATCCTGAGACAAGGGGGAAAGCTAGGAAGTGGAGGGAGGAGGGAAGTGTAAGGAGAGAAGAAAATGGAAAGGGAAAAGAGAGGGGTGGCGAGGACATAAAAGAAGAAGGAAGTGGGCTTTGCCATAAAGCTGACAGCACACTTCATTGCTAGACAGAATTACATTATATTTTCCTTGAGCCATTATAATCGCCTCCTCCTTCCTACAGGCCCTCTGTTCCACCCCCTCTAACATGGCTTAGCACACTTTTCCCTCCTACTGCGAAAGATCTGTGTGTGTGTGTGCCGCCATGATGAAAACACCTTAAGTCAAACTAAATGCTGTTTATTTGAAATGTAAAAATGCAAAAATGTTTTTATTTAGGTGTAGGGTGAGGGTTAGGGGATATAATATACAGTTTTCACAGTATATAAATCATTGTCTATGTCCATGTGGAAAGTCGCTATAAAACATGGAAACCACCTTTTTTCATCAATTGATTTTTTTTCAAAATCAGTCAAGTCTCTACAGTATCTCTACTCAAAACAATGGTTGGGTCCTTCACTTTAAAACTATATTCTAAATTAAATATATCCAGGTTTGGATTTGATGACCCATATGCAAGTCAATACACACATAAAATTCACACACACACCTGTGACTGTACATTATCTGAATTCTAAATTAATGTGTCAGGTTACAGCATTTTATTTATTAGTTTGCTGCTTTAACATTTTGCATTCAACTGTTATTACAATCATCAAAAACAAAATGGAAAGTAATAAGTCAACAGTAGTAATCTGCATGTTCTTGATACCAACACCAGGCTTACTGTCTACATTACAGTCAAGCAGTAAAGTCAGCAGAATCAGAGACCCAACATATTTTTCTGATTATTCCACAGGATTTACACAATATTTCCATAGTATGCTGTATAGCACACTTGAATGACTCAATTGTATTACATATACAATACAAATTCTGTGTTACTGGATAAAAAGGAGAACAAATGAAAGAAAAACAGACAGAGCAAGAGAGAGAGATACAGAAAACAGAGCAACTATGAATAACATGAGGTCTGAGACAGCCAACAGTGCAGAACCATACATTCATAACACGCTACCATCAGTCAGAATATACTTACAAAGAAAACGCTGTTCTTGAACAAACGAGAACAGTGTGCACGCATAAATGAGCTGTTCAAGCAATATGATTTCAAAAGTGGTAGAAAAAAACACATTTCAAATGGACGCAACTAAGAGTCTGCCTTCAAAATGAACAATTTACTACAATTAGAAGGTAAGCACGTATATACTCTTGCTGCATAACAAGCACATGCTAAAACTAAAAATAGACCAAACTAAATAGAAACATATATTGAAGCTATTTTCAGTGTACATAAGTTATGCTTGGACATAAATACAAACACATTTGTACACTCACAAACACGAATACAGTACATTCAGTCCTGCCTGCTGTGGAGGAAGATTATCAAAACACAACAGAAGACTTGCAAACACTCCTGCGGTTTCACCTTTCCACACCTGACAGATAACTGACAGGCACAACCAGAGGATTCTGTTGCTCTTTTTGTATTCAAAGACAGGGGGGGAGAGAGAGAGAGAGAGAGAGAGAGAGAGAGAGAGAGAGAGAGAGAGAGAGAGAGAGAGAGAG